>NW_024067747.1:0-45000 GCF_009389715.1 Phoenix dactylifera
CCTTTCGCTGCTGGCATGGAGAAAAATGAGGCTGCTGCACATGTGTTGGTATTATATCAGTACAAGGGGCATACCAGTACTAGTTCCTTATCAATATGATCTAGCATTGGCCGGTACAGGAAGGTACTCAAATCCTTGCTTTAGAAAAACTGCTTTTAACAATGAATTACCATAACGGTAAATGGTCGAGCAGCAACAACCATTAACCAAGAGCCTTCTCCCACATCTTGACAAATAACAAGAAGATTAATAAATACACAATTTTAACCTTAAACTTCTATGACACCAGTGTATCAGGACAAATAAGATCATATGCCTGCATTAAATTGAGGTGAGGCCGAGTAATTGCTAGGACTTCAAAATGAACTTGGTTACCTTCTTTATAACTGGCTAATATTTTATTAAAAAAAAGATGATATTACATTACAGGCTTGGAATCTAAAAGGGCAAAAAAAATTGAAGTCTTACATTATAATGTTCCTTGGATGTAAATTGACTCACAAGCACAAGCATGCATGGAGAATAACCCTGAAATACAAAAGAAGCAGCCATATTTCGAGTGTCCTCATCATCAGAGATCAAGCTATTCCCACGCCTCCTTCCAAGCCCTAGGATGCAGCATTTCTTGATTTACCCTCCATAATTACTTTATTACATGGCATGACTTTATTTTGAAGAAAGTTATTTCCTTGCATTCCTCATTACAATTTTTTTAGCAAGAAGTGAAAAAAGGTTTAATTATCAAGGTAAAGTAAAAATCGATTAAAGATTGAATGATATTGTAAGTCTGAAGTGGCTGCAGGTGGTTGAATATGACCAGAGTCACTTATGGAACATGTTCAAGTCCAACCTTAGGTAGAAACTTCTGGGAGTTTGACACATTGTGGTCAGGTTTCCAACCAAACAAATTAAGCCTATAAATTATTTTTTAAACTAAAATAACAAAAACATAAATAAAAGAAAAGCAAGCTCAACCAACATTTTGTATTTGAACAGGCTCAAGCCCAAATATACCAAGTTTGAACTCTATGCACTTTAACCCAATCAGTAGTCAGCCTAGACTCGTAACTGTTGATTCTATAAAGTCCTATCAGATTTCATTTCACTAAGTCTAGTTTAAGCTGTAAGAAATAAATTCGTGAAATGATCTTACCATCTTCCTCACTTGCAATTAAAAAAATGAAAATGCAGAGAAAATTAAAAGGATTTGGCTAGAAAGCACAGAGCCTAGGAAAAGTAAACAAAAAATTGCAAACCGCCCATTTAAATACTCTCTTACCTCGCAGTAGTATGTCCTCAAGGACTGCACTCACCTGTATCTTATAATACCTCCTCTGTTATGCTATATAGATAGGCATCAAGACATACTACCCCTTTTCTCTCCACCTTCCTTGCATGAACGTGTCTCCATATTTATTTCTCTAAAGATCCCATAGCTGAACTATAAGTTCTCCGAGCAGTCTTATATGAGACAATGAACTCCAAAAATTCTACCCAGGTCCCAACTGAATGAAAACAGTCCAGCAATATATGGAATAATAGAATATGCAGTGTCACTCAGAAATCCTACCATAAATTATCTAATTACCACTCAGTTTCAGTAACAAGAAACAATTAGACAACACACATAGGTACATCTCCACTTTGCTCACCCTCCTTTGATCCCATAAGATACAACTTTATCTATATTTATGTTCTACCGAGTGATCCAATATAATGAAAATAAGTATCAGGGAATCTCCAGTCCATCACTTACCCCATCAAAGTCTTTGCACAAAATCCATACTATACATGTTTTTGTAGCTTTTCTCTAATTTGACATAGACCCAGAAGATTAGGGCTGCTTAAGGTTTATTTGCAGAGGAAGAAAAGATCATTGTTAAGATATAGTAACGAGTTCCCAATTTCTCCTGATAGTGAAAGTAATTAACCGAAATACTGAAAAGGAAGGGGAAATAAGTTGAAAAGAAGAAGTGCTGTTCCCTGAGAAGATATTCCAGGAAAAAAGGATAAAGAAGGGCAGCATGCTCATTGTTTTTCTTCTTTCTTTCGCTAAAACCTTCAAAAACCATCCTCCAGCTCAAGATTACATTAACTTTATTCAATAGACTCCTTTAGCTAGCAATTCCTTCCGAGTCCGAAGTTCTTATAGGACTCAGCTATCACTCAAATTAACAAAGAAACTAGCTATTATCGACTGGCCACATCATAACTGAATCTTGATCAAATCAACAACAAAAAAAAAAAAAAATCTAAACAGAAGGGACTAAAGCAAAGATAACTTGGGACCAAGTAATGGCCAATCAAGCCTGCATTGACTAGGCTTTTACTAGGACCAGCTTGTTTGTTTCTCTGGACCACATCATGGTTCCCATTGAAAATGATTATTCTCTGTGAAGTTTTCCAGATGTTAGTAACTCTTTTCCATATGGTAGTAAAATATACGACCTAATCAATGGCTCAAACTACAAATGTCTTTCACAAGTCCTTGCTTCTCCAGTTTAATTAGCTTGACATCTTAAGTAACATATATTGTAACATATGTTGATTGCCAGAATTATGCATGATTTACTTGATTCTGGAAATGCAAATTTAGCATATGAAATTACATATGAAGAGCTCGAAATAAAAAGATTAGCAAAAAGTGAATAAGTAAAAGAAAAAAAGGATCATATAAAATACTGGTGGCAAACTAGACACTCACATGACCAAATGTATGACCCAAGTTCAAGGTTGCCCGCAATCCACTTTCTTTCTCATCCAAAGCAACAACCTCAGCTTTGTTTTCACATGATCGCTTGATAGCATATGCTAAGGCACTTGGGTCTCTGCAGCAATCATGCATATAAGATCTCACAAATAGATGAAGTTCATTACATTTGAAATAGATGCATAGAAAAGTCTAAGTATGCAACATAACCTTTTTTCAGCCTTTCTAATTTTGTTGATTGACTAATGCTGAAATAGTTAAAAAAGTGATGAAAATTAAACTGATGGGAAGGGCTAGTGGAAGAGACAGAAATTTTTTATAGTATCAAGATAAAGAAAGCAAGATTTGCTAAAATCAATCTTACTTGGCATACACCATTTTTTTTAAAAAAAGAAAATATAACTTTGACAAAGGTTTCACAGTAAACGTGACAGATATGGAAGATTTGACTGGTTGTAGGGGATGAAATTGAAAGTCTCAAAACTGAGAAAAATAGTTATATATTGGTAACTGAAGATACGCCAGAATGTGAACAGCCTGTGCAGTCTAGCTTGTGAAAATGCTCCTAACTGGCGAAGGAGCAGATACTCACAGAGGCTATCCTAGCATGTTAGCCAATTTATTTCAGATGCTTTTTCGAGCCTAAAAGGGGTTATATACAGTAATGAAAAGCTTAGGACGGCCTACCATAAGACAATTGCAATGACCACAAATTCTATCAAACAACATTCATAATGGTTTCACTTCCCTAAAGATCTTTAAAGGTTAAGCTTTTGGAGTGAAGAGCTTTCCATAATGCCTTATCAGAGAATTGTCACTCCTGAATTTACATGGTAGTCAAGTAGACCCCCACTAGGTCCAGTGGATTTAACTGTTTTAGCAAAGAGTCTGTTGAAGTTTGATATCTTCTAAAGAAAAGTTTGAATTATATTCGTTTATATTTTTTAGGTTGGTTATGAAATTTTGTTTAATGAAAATTGATTCATACAAGCACGTCCTAGATTATCTCATGCACTTAGGTCATAAGTCATAACTTTTGATATTGACCGGTGGGAACAATGTTCAAAAAGGTGATGATGGTATGCGAGCACCTCAGAAACTGGAGAGTAGTTATAAAGGTTTTGTTTTTCACATCTCTTTCATCAACAAAGATCAAGGTAGTCTAGGGATCTATAATAAAATGTAATTCAAGTGAAGCCAAATTGGGCAAAGTCACAAAACTATTGCATTTCCAGGACTTGCATTGAAATAATTAGGTATAGAACATGAGCATGCTAACCATGACAGCAACACAGAAAAGTTGTATAGAAGTAGAATAATCTCCAGGTAATATTTTCATGATGGGATTATCTTTGCTTGTATCGTTTGTGCTCTATCCTTTTGACCAAAACACTATATGTGAACTCCATTTATTGATTAAGTTGCTTTACCAAATATAAATCAGCAAAGGTATGAAAGAAAATGTAATGTTGGAGATAAGTCAGAACCCATCGGAAAACATCTTACCTCATTCTACTTTGCAAGAATCACTACTCATTTGCAATGAAGATAATATATTTATTTGATAATCATACCTTGCTAACAGTGCCTGCATGTTCTTTTCTTGCCACTCAAAAAACTCTGCATCTCTGATGAGCCCATACTTCACAACTTCTCCTATACCCGAAGCCAGTTCCCGTTCAGGCAATGTATTTAGAGTGTCCGTGTCTATAAGTACAGATTGTGGTTGGAAGAAGGCGCCAATCAAGTTTTTTCCCAATGAATGGTTTATTCCAGTTTTCCCCCCAACTGATGAATCCACCTAAATTAGGCGAGCATCAATTTTCCCTGATATTCTCCAATTAAAAGTAAATAATTACTCCAGCATAAAGAATAAATTCCAGAGTACCTGAGCCATTAGAGTAGTTGGAATCTGAATGAAATTAACCCCACGAAGAAAGGCAGCGGCAGCAAAAACCACACATATCGCCGATGACTCCACCACCCAGTGCCACAAAGGTACAACGCCGATCCATCCTGGACTCTATCGCCTTATCAAAGACTTTCATCAATGTTTCCTAGAGAAACCCCACGAAGAACTGGTTTACATATCACAAGCCAAACGATGAAAAGACAAAAGGAGAAGTTGTTCCAATAGACCAACCATGTTCTTATATGCTTCCCCGTCAGGTAAGATCACACTCTCAACGGAAATTTTGGAATTCCCATGAGTCAATGCTTTGATAACTTTGTCAAGGTACAGTGGCGCAATCGTGGTGTTAGTTACCACCAGAACCCTCTTTCCATGTACATGCCTAAATTCGGGGGGTGGGGGGGAACTTCAGATAACATCTAAGAGAACAATAATCCAGCAATCCAGAAGAGGAAAACAGACAAAAGATCGGATTTTAAAGCGAGATGAGTACCTCTGGAGAAGATCGGGTTCGTCGAGCAGGCCGGATCCTATGTAGATCGGGTAGCTCCGGTTGCCAAGATCGACCTCCACGATCGTGGACACCTTCGAATCCGCCGTCCGCGTCGTCCCCTCCGTCACCGGAGAGGCGATCGCGGAGATCCTCGAGCGATTCCCAGCGGACTGCAGGGAGATCGACGACGAAGCGAGGATGGGGAGGTCGAGGTCGCCACGGCGGAGGGAGAGGACGGCGCGGTGGCCGGAGACCGACCCGGGGAGGCGGGTGGCGGCGGGGAGCTTGGGGGAGGGACGGAGAGTGGAGTGGATCGAAGAGGTGGATACCGCCATGGAGCAGAATTAGGGTTAGGGCTTGGAGGCGAGGAGGGGCGAAGGGGATGTCGCTGGCCACCGTCGTCGTCGGCGCCCCCCATCGCTTCCCTCTTAAGCTGGGCGGGGTTGGTAAGTGGAGGCGGGTAGGTGAGGCGCAAGGGAGCGCGCGAAGATTGCGCACGTGCGGCGAATGGCTAATTGGCTAAGTTGCGAATGCGTGGAAAAATTCAAAAAATAAAAATAAAAATAAAAAAACGGACACGTTATCTACGGTTAGCCTGTTGATGGGCTTGATGGCCCGCCGGCCCGGAAGTATTCCGACGGGCTTCAGCCTGGATTTTAACCCCAGCGAGCCGGGGCGGGCTTGACGTGGGAGCCCATCTGTTAAAATAAGCCGGTCTCGGGTCTAATTCGGTCCGGTCCGAACCTAGCCATAGATAATATATAATTATACCTTAGGGACCCAAGTTTTGGTGCCCCCCCCCCCCCCCCCCCCCCAAAAAAAAAAAAAATAATAATAATAATAATAATAATAGCTCTCCCATGCACCAACATCCTTTATGAACAACCATAAACACATGTTCATAATTCTTACCAATATCCTCACGTGACTTGCAGGCGAGGAGGGTTCTTTTGGAAGGTGACTCCGCGATGATTATTGGATGGATTCTGTAGGTATCAGAAAGGGTTGGCGACTACCATCCGCTGTTGAGGGACATCCAGGCATTAGTTCATGGTGGGATAGTTATTCAGGCAAAGCATGTATTTCGTGAGGCGAATGGGGCTGCGGATTGGGTAGCCTCCTTTATTGCTAACCACTCAGAAGCTATATATGAGTGGGCAAGGTAGAACTGCCTAGTATACTCCGTGATGTATTGTCTTTTGATTTTCTTGGTTGTATCTCTATACGTTATGTATGATACCACCGTTCTTAGCCCAAAAAAAAAAGTATTTTTTATATTTTTAAATTAAAAAAAGGTCCAAAAAGTTGAATTCAAAATGGTCGTGTGGTTGGTTTACCGGTGATTGTTTGTTGGAATATTGGTTGGAGGAGATTCAAAGAGTTGTTATCGGATCTAAAAAGGATGTTCACAGTGTTTTGGAATCAATTTATTCTCACCCTGAAGGACTCGATCAGTCCAGCTTCTCCTTTTATTACAAAGAATATTTTTCAAAGAACCAGCTGCTTTTTACTGGTTTCCAGTTTCTACCTTGTTTCTCTCCTTTTTCTTTTTGTTCTCTTTTTGTTCAGTTCTTTATTTATTTCTTTTGTTCTTATTATTTGTTAATCTATTTTTCTAAGTTGCTGTATATTTTCATCTTTTTAATGAAAGTGATTAGAGGTGTCCTGTCTTTTCTCAAAAAATATAAATTTACAAAGGTTTGGGTCAATAATGCAATTCTGAAATTGATAACATGAATGTAAAAGGCACCGCATACCATATAGTATAACTGGCAACATAAATGCAACATGTGTGTACACATTTGCATATATGCATGAAATTGGATTGAGCTTTAGGTTTTAGAAAATAATTCTATCTAAATCCAAAACCTTATCTAACAAGATTTTGAATCTAATTTTGGGATTCAAATCTAACCTAATAGCTTATTGGATTTTCTTTTTATATCAAAATCCTATGTTTTGGGCCACTTAAGGTTAAGTTAGCTGGTTATCGGTCTCCATCGACACTCATAATTAAAATTGACAAGTCATAATATCTAAAAATAAATTTCATAAAAAATATATCTCTTTTTTTGTTTTCATAGAAACTGTAATACATATAATCATATTTTGTTATTGTTGGGAGATTACCCAAGTCACGACAGAGAGGCGCTCGACCGAAGGGCACCGACCAGAGAGGCGCTCGACCGAAGGGCGCCGACCAGAGAGGCGCTCGACTAGAAAGCGTCGACCAGGGGCAATCCCGCCACAGGACATTCCGCTAGGCGACCTGCTCGGCTCGGCACCTCTGCTAGGCCCATGCCTTAGCCGAATATCCAATCACTGCCTAATCCTCCAACAGGTCCGATGTAATAACCCCAAATTTTTTTTTTTATATATAAAAGGGATAGAATAGTCCTTTAAAATTAATATAAGGGGTAAAATTGGAAGGAATCAAAAGTTAATGGCATAACGGTAGATATGTTGAAGTGTTAGGGGCAAAATGGGAATTTAATAATATTAAACAAAGGGTGAATAGTATTTTGATGTGATTTAATTGGAGGGTTTGAGCTGGTGAAACTGAGAGAAAGAGGGAGGGGGTTCTCAGGCGTGAAACAGAGGAAAGAAAGAAAGAAAAAGAGAAGAAGAAGAAGAAGAAAGAAGAAGAGGAAGGGGATTCAAGGAGGAAAGGGATCCCGGTTGCACTTCCAGCTGAAGGAAAAAACGTAGATCTCCTTCCCCTCTACGCAAGGACCTCGATTTCCAAAAAGAAAAAGGTAAATATCCATCCCTATCTAGTCTTTTGATGACATTAGGCTATACAAAGGGTGGATATAGTCTAGAGGGGTCGGATAAGGGTTGTAGAGGTGGTTAAAAGAAGAAGAATCGGATTTTGACAAATTTTTCCGGCACTACGGAAAAACTGTGTCGAAGTCCCAACTTCGGCAAATTATTTAGGGGGTCAAACGGCCTCCGATGATGATGCATGTTATCTCTTTGGAATCCTCTGTGAGTGTAGAATGTTAGGTAAAAATTTCATCAAATTTGGAGTCCTGAAAGTGGATCAAAACTGGGATGAAGTAACCCACTGTCAGTTCGGGTTACTGTTCATCCGGGTGGAAAATAAGGGATTTCATGCCATAATAGGGTATTAAGCCTAGATTAGGCTAAGGGAGACCTTGTACTCGTGCAAGGGAGTCCCTAATACACATAAATGATGAGTTAATTAATAGAAAAAGAAAAAGAGAAAGAAAAGAAAAGATTTAGGAAACGGGGGAGTTGAATCAATTAAAGTTTCCTATGTTATAATTGGCACGTAGATTATAGCCCTTGATACAAGACTAAATGTATTGTAAATGCATGTCACAGTTGGGCAAGAAGCTAGGGAACAAGAGGAAGAAGTTCCCCACTGCCTGCTGTAGATTTTTGGAGGCGTATCAGGGCTGTGCCAGATTGACAGGTGAGTGGGAGTCATGTACTTTGCACCATGAGCATCCTTAATTCATTTTCATGAATGTCGCCAAGTGTGAATTGATTCCACTTGAGCATATTGATTGATATTGTAGTAGATTCCTCTATAATTTTGTTTCTCCATACTTGATTATCTTGTGCACGCATTTGAGGGAACATTGAGAGAAATTACGAGGGGTTGATGAGTAATCAAATTGATTCCGAATTGTGAAATGATTTCTTTTGTAAATTGATTTCATTTCCTCTATTTTAAAGACTTGTGAGTCGTAGCTTGATTATACTCCTTTATGAGTAATTAAATTGGATCTGAATTGTGAAATGATTTCTTTTGTAAATTGATTTCATTTCCTCTATTTCAAAGACTTGTACAGCCCTTCTCATGGTATATTAAGTTGCATTGTACTCCCGTGATTCCTCACTCCCAACCCTGATGTTAGTTTATGATTGGGTCATGATCGAGTGAGTGGTAATCTTGATTATACTCCTTTTTAGTAGAGTATTGGGAGGGTGCATTATGGCATTTATGCATGGCTTGGCAGTATCTGCAGGACACCTATAGTCGATGGGGGTTGAACATCGGCCTTTGTGCACATAGTAACCTTCTGGGTGGGCGGAGCCCAGTCCCTTCCTAGGGGGGACACGGCCCTAGGCGTAGGATCGGCCGGTCCTACGACTTATATTCTGCTTGCCGCCGGGCATAGTAAGACCCCGCGAGGTGCAGTATGGCTTTCCGCGGATGTAGAATTCCCGCGAGGTGCCGTTTAGTATGTAGATGTGAGATGGATTTCTGTTCTGGATACTGGCCAGCATTTACATGATCAGTGTGGTATCTTATCCTGCATATGCATGTGACAGTGGGGAGTTGTTGCTGGTTCGCCTGGGGCGTAAAACCCACCTCCCGATAGCTGTCTAGCATTTACATTATCGATATGGTGTCTTATCCTGCATATGCATGTGACAGTGGGGAGTTGTTGCTGGTTCGCCTGGGGCGTAAAACCCACCTCCCGACAGCTGTCTAGTGATGATTTACATATTGATGTGGTGTCATATTCGATATATGCATATGGCAGTAGGGAGTTGTTGCTGGTTCGCCTGGGGCGTAAAACCCACCTCCCGATAGCTGTCTAGTGATGATTTCAGCATATTGACACCTGATTTGTATGTTCCAGCATTATGATCTGTTGAGCATATTCATGAGTAGCATATATGTTTACTTGATTATTCCATATATGCTTCAGATGAGTTGATATTGATTGTGGTGATATTGATGATTTACTCTATATTCTCTATGTTGAGTTCATGTTCATGTTGTTATTGATCTTGAGATTTCATCTCGAGCCATGATTATATTCTGTCTCATGTGCATAGTACTCTCTACTCCACTCACTGAGTATTTATATACTCACTCCCCAGTTTGATATTTTTGATTGCAGGGCAGGTATTGTATAGAGAGGAGCAGGATTAGTGGTTGCCTGCTAGCTGTGCCGCTCCATAGTATAGTATAATGTAGATAGAGGTTTATCCCCTTTTGGTGTATTATAAACCTTCTATTATATATAGTGCATAGTTACAGTCATAGATCCTGTTGTGGATATGGGTTTGACCATGGATGGATTGGGAAGCAGGTATATATATGTGTGCAGATGAGTTATATGCCTGAGATGATGTATTGCTATATATTGTCCAGGTTTATTATGTGACAGATTATGTGATTGCTGCTCTGACAGGTAGTGTGTTGTATGTATTGAGATAATCCTGACAGGTCACTATAGGAAAAGTGATCATTTTGTGCATGCATCATGCCAAATTTTTCAAGATTTATTGATGCTTGATAGGTAGTAGGGTTCTACGCGGTGGCTGGTGGCCTTATGCCTACCCGCACCCTAGGACCGTCGCGGCGGCCCGCCGGGAACGGGGCGGGGGTCGTGACAAAGCTTGGTATCAGAGCAAAGGTTAAACAAGAGTCCTGTCAGAGCAATAGGGTGAGTCAGGATTAAGTATAGGATTATACTATGGAGCATAGGATTTTTCTGTATATTCATTTATGAGTCATTTACAATTCAGTAAAATATATTATGACTCAGTGTGTAACGACTGCCCTCTCTTTTTAACTCTTTTAGAGACATATAAAGAATACCTCCAAGGAGAGGATCTGCTCGTCCTGGAAGGAGGATGGAGCCAGATATAGCATTGGATGCGGGTTCCACACATATCGAGCCCCAAAGAGAAAAATCTCCTCCTGCAGACAGACGGAGGGTTGATGATCAAGGAGATGTAGGAAGTAGAGATGCATTGATGGAACAGTTACTGGCGGAGAATCAGGCTCTGAGGGAGCAGATTGCTCGGGGGAAATCTCCTGCCCCGTCAGTAGTATCCATCCCACCTCCTGTACCTGTGCCAAGAAGTTTGGCCAGGCGAGCTCTAGATGATGAGGGAATTACTGTACAGAAATTTCTGAGGCTCAGAACCCCAGAGTTTAAGGGGGAAGAAGGTGAAGATCCTCAGAGATTCCTGGAGGAGACTGAAAAGATGATACGGAGACTGCCCTGTTCTGATGCAAGGGCAATAGAACTTGTAGGGCTCACAATGAAAGAAGATGCCTGGGGCTGGTACCAGAGACAAGTGGAGGACAAATTGTACAGTAGGAATCCTCCAACCTGGGAAGAGTTCAGGCAAGCAGTGATGGATGAGTTTTTGTCTCCGGTTGAGAGGCAGAATCGGGCTCTTCAGTTTGAGAGGCTGAAGCAGATGCCCGGAATGAGCGTATCTGAGTACGCTCGTGAGTTCACTAGATTGGGGAAGTATGCTCCTTACATCATCCCCACTGAAGCTGCCAGGATAGAAAGATTCAGGCGGGGTCTGATTTCCCCGCTTTATAATGCAGTACTGGCAGTAGAGGTCCCCACCTTATCTAGGCTGATTGATAAAGCAAAACAGTGGGAGACCAGAAACAAAGAGGAAAATGAGTATGGGGAAAGGGCAAAGCGGTAGAGATAGATCTGAGGGAGTAGATCTCTCGGAGGGCCCGATGGAGCAGTCTGTACGCTTAGCTCCACCTGTCCCACGTAAGAGGAAATGGAGGAAAAGAGGTCAATCACAAGATACTTTTCTACCATCAGTACCTCGTCCTCCAGTCACTATGGCCAGAACTGAATCTAGGTTCCAATCATGGCCAGTATGTGGCATATGTGGGAAGCAGCACCCTGGCAGATGCAGAATGGGTCAGGGAGTGTGCTACAGATGTGGACAGCCGGGTCATTTTGTCAGAGAATGCCCGCAGGGTGCCACCCAGCAGTTTGTGCCTTTGGCATCCTATCCTTCTGTGCAGATGGACAGGCCTAGTAGTAGGGAGCCTGTAGGCAGAGGTAGAGGTCAAGCACAAACATCACAGCAGAGTGCTGGACCATCTCAACTGTCAGCTCCAGTAGGCAGAGGGCAAGGAAGGGTGTTCACGGTAAATCCACAGGAGGCACAGACATCGAATGCAGCTATGACAGGTAATTTACTCTTTTAAATTCGAGGACGAATTTTATATAAGGGGGGGAGGATGTAATAACCCCAAAATTTTTTTTTTATATATAAAAAGGGATAGAATAGTCCTTTAAAATTAATATAAGGGGTAAAATTGGAAGGAATCAAAAGTTAATGGCATAACGGTAGATATGTTGAAGTGTTAGGGGCAAAATGGGAATTTAATAATATTAAACAAAGGGTGAATAGTATTTTGATGTGATTTAATTGGAGAGTTTGAGCTGGTGAAACCGAGAGAAAGAGGGAGGGGGTTCTCAGGCGTGAAACAGAGGAAAGAAAGAAAGAAAAAGAGAAGAAGAAGAAGAAGAAAGAAGAAGAGGAAGGGGATTCAAGGAGGAAAGGGATCCCGGTTGCACTTCCAGCTGAAGGAAAAAACGTAGATCTCCTTCCCCTCTACGCAAGGACCTCGATTTCCAAAAAGAAAAAGGTAAATATCCATCCCTATCTAGTCTTTTGATGACATTAGGCTATACAAAGGGTGGATATAGTCTAGAGGGGTCGGATAAGGGTTGTAGAGGTGGTTAAAAGAAGAAGAATCGGATTTTGACAAATTTTTCCGGCACTACGGAAAAACTGTGTCGAAGTCCCAACTTCGGCAAATTATTTAGGGGGTCAAACGGCCTCCGATGATGATGCATGTTATCTCTTTGGAATCCTCTGTGAGTGTAGAATGTTAGGTAAAAATTTCATCAAATTTGGAGTCCTGAAAGTGGATCAAAACCGGGATGAAGTAACCCACTGTCAGTTCGGGTTACTGTTCATCCGGGTGGAAAATAAGGGATTTCATGCCATAATAGGGTATTAAGCCTAGATTAGGCTAAGGGAGACCTTGTACTCGTGCAAGGGAGTCCCTAATACACATAAATGATGAGTTAATTAATAGAAAAAGAAAAAGAGAAAGAAAAGAAAAGATTTAGGAAACGGGGGAGTTGAATCAATTAAAGTTTCCTATGTTATAATTGGCACGTAGATTATAGCCCTTGATACAAGACTAAATGTATTGTAAATGCATGTCACAGTTGGGCAAGAAGCTAGGGAACAAGAGGAAGAAGTTCCCCACTGCCTGCTGTAGATTTTTGGAGGCGTATCAGGGCTGTGCCAGATTGACAGGTGAGTGGGAGTCATGTACTTTGCACCATGAGCATCCTTAATTCATTTTCATGAATGTCGCCAAGTGTGAATTGATTCCACTTGAGCATATTGATTGATATTGTAGTAGATTCCTCTATAATTTTGTTTCTCCATACTTGATTATCTTGTGCACGCATTTGAGGGAACATTGAGAGAAATTACGAGGGGTTGATGAGTAATCAAATTGATTCCGAATTGTGAAATGATTTCTTTTGTAAATTGATTTCATTTCCTCTATTTTAAAGACTTGTGAGTCGTAGCTTGATTATACTCCTTTATGAGTAATTAAATTGGATCTGAATTGTGAAATGATTTCTTTTGTAAATTGATTTCATTTCCTCTATTTCAAAGACTTGTACAGCCCTTCTCATGGTATATTAAGTTGCATTGTACTCCCGTGATTCCTCACTCCCAACCCTGATGTTAGTTTATGATTGGGTCATGATCGAGTGAGTGGTAATCTTGATTATACTCCTTTTTAGTAGAGTATTGGGAGGGTGCATTATGTCATTTATGCATGGCTTGGCAGTATCTGCAGGACACCTATAGTCGATGGGGGTTGAACATCGGCCTTTGTGCACATAGTAGCCTTCTGGGTGGGCGGAGCCCAGTCCCTTCCTAGGGGGGGACACGGCCCTAGGCGTAGGATCGGCCGGTCCTACGACTTATATTCTGCTTGCCGCCGGGCATAGTAAGACCCCGCGAGGTGCAGTATGGCTTTCCGCGGATGTAGAATTCCCGCGAGGTGCCGTTTAGTATGTAGATGTGAGATGGATTTCTGTTCTGGATACTGGCCAGCATTTACATGATCAGTGTGGTATCTTATCCTGCATATGCATGTGACAGTGGAGAGTTGTTGCTGGTTCGCCTGGGGCGTAAAACCCACCTCCCGATAGCTGTCTAGCATTTACATTATCGATATGGTGTCTTATCCTGCATATGCATGTGACAGTGGGGAGTTGTTGCTGGTTCGCCTGGGGCGTAAAACCCACCTCCCGACAGCTGTCTAGTGATGATTTACATATTGATGTGGTGTCATATTCGATATATGCATATGGCAGTAGGGAGTTGTTGCTGGTTCGCCTGGGGCGTAAAACCCACCTCCCGATAGCTGTCTAGTGATGATTTCAGCATATTGACACCTGATTTGTATGTTCCAGCATTATGATCTGTTGAGCATATTCATGAGTAGCATATATGTTTACTTGATTATTCCATATATGCTTCAGATGAGTTGATATTGATTGTGGTGATATTGATGATTTACTCTATATTCTCTATGTTGAGTTCATGTTCATGTTGTTATTGATCTTGAGATTTCATCTCGAGCCATGATTATATTCTGTCTCATGTGCATAGTACTCTCTACTCCACTCACTGAGTATTTATATACTCACTCCCCAGTTTGATATTTTTGATTGCAGGGCAGGTATTGTATAGAGAGGAGCAGGATTAGTGGTTGCCTGCTAGCTGTGCCGCTCCATAGTATAGTATAATGTAGATAGAGGTTTATCCCCTTTTGGTGTATTATAAACCTTCTATTATATATAGTGCATAGTTACAGTCATAGATCCTGTTGTGGATATGGGTTTGACCATGGATGGATTGGGAAGCAGGTATATATATGTGTGCAGATGAGTTATATGCCTGAGATGATGTATTGCTATATATTGTCCAGGTTTATTATGTGACAGATTATGTGATTGCTGCTCTGACAGGTAGTGTGTTGTATGTATTGAGATAATCCTGACATGTCACTATAGGAAAAGTGATCATTTTGTGCATGCATCATGCCAAATTTTTCAAGATTTATTGATGATTGATAGGTAGTAGGGTTCTACGCGGTGGCTGGTGGCCTTATGCCTACCCGCACCCTAGGACCGTCGCGGCGGCCCGCCGGGAACGGGGCGGGGGTCGTGACATCCGACGACCAAGTACGTAACTCCACTACAACCTGCCACCATCCTTAAGCCATCAAAGCACAGGATCTCCACAGGAACTCGGCATGACCTGTCATTGATGCATAAGACCCCCTCGGGCCTCCGATGCACTCAGTCATTAAATGAACACAGCTCAAAACGATCTCCGGATCACTGAACCATCAGAGCGTATGGCTCTTCCTGACCGCCGGTTCATTCGGTAATAAATGCACTTACCATCCATGGACCCCAGGTCCACCATAGCCAGCGGTTCAACCACTCCAACAGGTCCGATCGACCGTGACAACTCCCTGATTCCGGTCCGATTCGGTCCCGTTCTCCACTACGCCATTAATGGGCCAAATCGTGCCCAATTATTACACAAGAGGACAAACCTCCTGTCACCTCCCAGGTAACAAAAATCCTCCTATAAAAGAAAACCTGGAGGGAAAGGAAAGGGGGCCCCCGAGAGAGAGACAGAGAACCCTCCTGGACCGGATAGAAAGAAGTAAACAGCATAGACACAAGGGAGGGGACGATCCTCTTCATTTTTCCTTATCTTATCCAAATACTCTCCGGCCTGCTCTCTCCACATATTCCCCCTCTAACTTAAGCATCGGAGGGCCGGCGCCGGAGAGCCCGGCCACCGGCTTTTTTGCAGGACAGGCCAGGACGCACTCTTCTCCGCTCTCTCATCCCCGCGGAGGACGCAGTCGGCCGGCGCACCGCCGTCCGCCCTCCCGGCAGCGGAGCTCCTCCTCCCCTGGTTTCGCAGCGGCTCCCGGGTCCAATTTCCAGCAACAGTTGGCGCTAGAGGAAGGGACCGAGTTCGCTGCCATGAAGCTAAGAAGCAAAGGGGCTTCCAACGCCTCTCGACGTCCTCCACCCAGTCTTGAGCATTCCGTCCGGAACTCACCACCTCCGGCCGAGTCAACCCCTCAGGTTCGGCCGGAGCAGTTTGATGCCCTGGTGCAACAAGTGCAAGCCTTGGCTACCGTTGTCCAAAGCTTGCAACCCAGGGGCATCCCAACGGCACCGCCTCCTCCGGCTCCAGCTCAACCGGAGCCTCCTACAAGCGGACTTCCCCATCGAGGTCGGGACTCCCAAGTCCAGGCCTCCCTCTGGAGAGAGCATCCAGCCAGAGGCTACGGAGGCTGGCCACAGCCTTCAGAAGCCGAGTCGGTTCCAGGGCAACCTGCGCTCGAACGAACCGCTGCAGCCATCCTCCAGAATGATGAACTCGACAAGAAGGTCGAGAAGCTGGAACGCCAAATCCAGGCGCTCCACGGGAGAAAATCAGGACGTGATAACGACTTCGAGTTCACTACGAAGTCTCCTTTCTCCCCGGAGATCGAAGATGAACCGGTCCCACTACGGTTCAAAATGCCCCAGGTGGAGCCCTACAATGGCAAGGCCGATCCCCTGGACCACCTGGAGAGTTACCGGGTCTTAATGGCCCTACAAGGAGCCTCGGAGGCCATGATGTGCAAAGCTTTTCCGGCGACGCTCCGAGGGCCAGCCCGGCTTTGGTTCACCGGGCTGAAGCCGAGTACTGTCTCTTCCTTTGAGCAGCTCGGCAGACAATTTGCTGGCAACTTTGCCGCCAACCAGCCCCAGTGGCGGACATCCGACTCCCTCCTTGACATTAAACAAACGGAGGGAGAATCTTTCAAGGAGTACTTGGACCGGTTCACCGCCGCAACATGGGAGGTCCGGGAGCTCGACCAGTCAATCGCCATGTCGGCATTGAAGACTGGAGCCCGGTCCTACAGATTCCTCTTCTCGATCGAGAAGAATTTCCCCACAGACCTCACCGAAATGATCACTCGGGCGCGGAAGTATGCCAAGGCAGAAGAGGCCGTGGCAGTTAGGCGGGGTGGGACCGAGCAGAACCCCAAGAAAAGACGCCGCGAGGAACGCGGCCGGCCCAGAAGCCCGTCTCCACGACGAGCTAAGAATCCGCCCCGCCCGAAGAGTCCACCCCGGTTGAGAGGACCGCCACAGCGGAGATCACCACTCCGCCCGAGGTTCCCACTGCAGGCCCGAGCACCCGAAAGGAGGTATGAAAAGTATACTCCCCTCAATGCTCCTCGGGCTGAAATCCTCATGGAGATTGAGAGTCGGGATGGCATCCGGCTCCCACCTCCAAAGCCAGACACCAGAATCCGGCGTGATCTCCGGAAGTATTGCCGTTTCCACCGGGATCACGGCCATGATACCGAGGATTGTTATCAGCTTCGAAATGAGATCGAAGCACTCATTCGCCGAGGGGTGCTTGATCGGTTTGTGCAAGGCCGGCGTGAAGGGAAGAAGCCAGCCGAAGGAGCAGCACAGCCTGAAGGTTCAAATGCCAACGGGCCCATCGCCGGCGTCATCAACACTATCCGAGGCGGGCCCTCGGCAAGAGAAGCCTCGGGAGAAGAAGCCTCCTCGAAGCGCCCGCGCACCACTGAAGCCATCTCCTTCTCTGATAACGATCTAGAGGGAGTCGAAACTCCCCATGATGATGCTATGGTCATCTCCATGATCATAAATAAATTTGATGTAAAACGCATCCTGGTTGATAATGGAAGCTCGGCGAATATTTTGTATTTTGGTGCATATTGTAAAATGGGGATGACAAGAGAACAGCTACGGAGGACGAATGCTCCGCTAGTTGGATTCACTGGGGATTCAGTTCCAGTAGAGGGCGAGATCGACCTTCTGGTCACAGCCGGGCTCGCCCCACGTAAAAGTACCGTGGGAATGGGCTTCCTTGTAATACGCCTGCCCTCGGTTTACAACGCCATCCTCGGAAGGCCAGGACTCAACGCCCTCCGAGCAGTGGTCTCGACTCACCACCTGCTGATGCGATTCCCCACCAGCCAGGGGGTCGGTGAAGTCCGAGGGGACCAAATGGTGGCAAGGCGATGCTACCTAGCGACCCATGAGGCAAGACGACCAGCCGAGGTGCCTGCCCCAACGACTGACCAGCCCTTAACTGAAGTTATGGAGGCACGGGTCAACCCCCAGAAAGAGCGGGTAGAGCCTGGTGAGTTGTTAATTCAAGTTCCCTTACGAGAGAACTTTCCCGAGCTAACCGTGCAGGTCGGCTCTGGCCTTGGCGAAAACGAGAGGAGTCGCCTCGTCGACTTCCTACAGGACAATATGGATGTCTTCGCCTGGTCGCCTGCAGACATGCCGGGGATAGACCCGGAGGTCATGGTCCACCGGCTTCAGGTGAAGCCGACCTGTAAGCCCGTGCGACAAAAGAAGCGAGGCGCCGCCCCTGAGCGACAACGAGCAGCAGCCGAGGAGGTCAGCAAGCTCCTTGAAGCCGGCTTCATCCGGGAGATATCCTACCCGGAATGGCTCGCCAATGTGGTCCTCGTCAAAAAAGCTAGCGGGAAGTGGCGTATGTGCGTGGACTACACCGACCTGAATAAAGCCTGCCCGAAGGACAGCTTTCCACTTCCCAGCATCGACCAGCTCGTGGACTCCACCTCAGGTCACGAGCTGCTAGCATTCATGGACGCCTTTTTCGGATATAACCAGATCCGCATGGCGCCAGAAGATGAGGAAAAGACAGCCTTCATCACCGACGGGGGAACCTACTGTTACAAAGTGATGCCGTTCGGTCTAAAAAATACCGGGGCGACTTATCAAAGGCTGGTCAACCGGATCTTTAAAGACCAAATAGGCCGAAATATGGAGGTCTACGTGGATGACATGCTGGTGAAAAGCAAGGCGGCGCAAGACCACATAGCCGACCTCAATGAAGCATTCACCACACTCCGAAAGTACCAGATGAAGCTCAACCTAGCTAAATGTGCATTCGGGGTCACCTCCGGCAAATTCCTCGGCTTCATCATTACACAATGAGGAATCGAGGCCAATCCAGAGAAGATCCGAGCCCTCCAAGGGATGACGCCTCCCAGGACGGTCAAGGAGGTACAGCGGCTCACGGGCCGAGTGGCAGCCCTCGGGAGGTTTATCTCCCGCTCGGCCGAGCGCTGCCTTCCATTCTTTGCAGTCCTCAAGAAGCCGAAGGACTTTTTGTGGTCGGACGAGTGCCAGCAATCTTTTGAAGACCTCAAGCACCTGCTGGCTTCCCCTCCCCTGCTCACGAAGCCTCAACAGGGTGAGCTCCTCTACTTGTATTTAGCTGTCTCCCCTGTAGCAGTAAGCTCGGTCCTGGTCCGAGAGGAGGGAAAACTTCAGAAACCGGTGTATTACACCAGCCGGGTCTTAAGGGATGCCGAGACCCGATACTCCAAGCTTGAGAAGACCGCCTATGCTCTGGTCATCTCGGCCCGGAGGCTCCGACCCTACTTCCAAGCTCACACAGTGGCTGTGCTGACTGACCAGCCGGTCAAGCAGATCCTGCAGAGATCAGATCGTGCGGGTCGGATCACTAAATGGGCCATTGAGCTCGGGGAATTCGACATTGAGTACCGGCCCAGACCGGCGATCAAAGCACAAGCACTCGCAGACTTTATAGCCGAGTGCACCATACCAGATGAGGTCAAGCCTGAACCTGAGCCACCGTTGGAACAGACCCCAAGTTTGACATGGACTCTACATGTCGATGGCTCTTCAAACTCGGGGGATAGTGGAGCAGGATTTATTCTCACCAGCCCGGAGGGGGTGGTCGCCGAGCAGGCCCTGCGCCTCGAGTTTCCTGCTTCCAATAATATGGCGGAGTATGAAGCGCTCGTCGCCGGGCTTAAGATAGCCAAAGAGCTAGGAGTGAAGGACTTGAAGGTCTTCAGTGATTCTCAGCTCGTCGTCAACCAAATTGTGGGCGACTTCGAAGCTAGAGACCCGACCATGCAGAAGTATCTCCAGAAGGTACGGGATCTCGCCTCGACCTTGGACTCTTTCCACATTCAACATATTGCCAGGTCGGAGAATCTCAGGGCCGACCAGCTATCAAAGCTGGCGTCCTCTCGCATGAGCGAGCTTCCCAAAGAGGCAGTCCTGGAATATCTCCAAAAGCCCAGCACAGACGAGCCCGAGCAGACCCTCTGCACCGAGCTCGAGCCAAGCTGGATGGATGAACTCATCAGCTATCTGCAAGACGAAACCCTCCCTGCTGATGTACGAGAGGCTCGCCGAATCAAGCGCCTCGCCACCCGATATATACTATACGAGGGAAAGCTCTATCGGAAATCCTTCACCTCTCCCCTTCTCAGATGCCTTCGCCCAACGGAAGCTAATTATGCCCTGCACGAAGTCCACGAAGGAATTTGTGGAAACCATCTGGGAGGACGAGCCTTGGCCCATAAAATTCTACGCCAAGAATATTATTGGCCGACACTCCAGAAGGATGCTATGGATTTCGTCCAAAGATGCGACCGGTGCCAAAGGAACGCCAATGTTCAGCGCCGGCCCTCGGCTCCTTTGACTTCTATCAGCTCCCCTTGGCCTTTTGCCCAGTGGGGAATTGACATCCTCGGGCCATTTCCTCTGGCCACCGGGCAAAGGAAGTTCCTGGCCGTCTCCATCGACTACTTCACTAAGTGGGTGGAAGCTGAGCCCCTCGCCCGGATCACCGAGCAGAAGATGCGGGATTTCGTTTGGAAGTCCATCATTTGCAGATTTGGGCTCCCCCGCATCCTTATCTCTGACAACGGTCGCCAGTTCGACAACATCCATTTCAGAGAGTTCTGCTCCGAGCTTGGCATTGACCACCGCTTCACCTCGGTCGCGCATCCTCAGACAAACGGAGAAACCGAGGTAACAAATCGTACTATTTTGCAGGGTCTCAAAATCAGGCTCGACAAATCCAAAGGACAATGGGTCGAAGACCTATACAATGTCCTGTGGGCTTACCGGACTACATTCCGCGTCCCCACCGGCGAGACTCCCTTCAACCTGACATATGGGACGGAGGCCGTCATTCCACTAGAGATTGGGCTCCCCTCTCCAAGAGTCGAGCACCACGATGCTAACTCCAACTCTTCGCAGCTCAGGGGCAACCTCGACCTGATCGAGGAAACAAGGGAGGTCGCCCGAGTGCGTATGGCGAGGTACCAACAAAAGACAGCTCAGTACTACAATGCCAGGGTCAAAGTCAAATCTTTCAGACCAGGGGACCTTGTCCTAAGAAGAGCTGAAACCTCCCGACCAACTGAGCGAGGGAAGCTGGCCCCGAATTGGGAAGGACCATACCGAGTCACGCGCATTCGCCGACCCGGAGCTTATCAATTGGAGTCTCTAGATGGGACTCCCATTCCGCGGAGCTGGAGCTCTGAAAATCTCCGCGTGTACCACCAGTAGAACCCTAAGGGGTCCCTCATTATTCAACCATTAAATTTCATTCTATGAATTTCACTCTATGAATTTCATTTCACGATAAACTGATGGTTTGCGAACTTATTCCGAGCTCACCAATTTTCTTGATTATCTCATGGCATCAGGTTTATTCTTCTTCCCTAACCACGGTTGGGATGCCCTGATACCTCGGGATGATGGAGTACCTGCGTGGACTCCCTAAAGATGTCCATGAGTTTATGGTGCACTCTCCATCAACGAGCTCGGCTCGTTCTCCTACCCTGGCCACGGTCAGGATGCCCCGAGACGTCGGGATGCCCCGGTTACCGGGAAGCTCGAGGCGTCGAGACATGAGTAGCGGTCCTCTCTGACCGGACGAGCTCGGCTCGTGCTCCATCGACTATTGAGTAGCGGTCCTCTCTGACCGGACGAGCTCGGCTCGTGCTCCATCGACTATTGAGTAGCGGTCCTCTCTGACCGGACGAGCTCGGCTCGTGCTCCATCAACTATTGAGTAGCGGTCCTCTCTGACCGGACGAGCCCGGCTCGTGCTCCATCTATTGAGTAGCGGTCCTCTCTGACCGGACGAGCCCGGCTCGTGCTCCATCTATTGAGTAGCGGTCCTCTCTGACCGGACGAGCTCGGCTCGTGCTCCATCTATTGAGTAGCGGTCCTCTCTGACCGGACGAGCCCGGCTCGTGCTCCATCTATTGAGCAGCGGTCCTCTCTGACCGGACGAGCTCGGCTCGTGCTCCATCTATTGAGTAACGGTCCTCTCTGACCGGACGAGCCCGGCTCGTGCTCCATCTATTGAGCAGCGGTCCTCTCTGACCGGACGAGCTCGGCTCGTGCTCCATCTATTGAGTAGCGGTCCTCTCTGACCGGACGAGCTCGGCTCGTGCTCCAACTATTGATTAGCGGTCCTCTCTGACCGGACGAGCTCGGCTCGTGCTCTAACTATTGAGTAACGGTCCTCTCTGACCGGACGAGCTCGGCTCGTGCTCCAACTATTGAGTAACGGTCCTCTCTGACCGGACGAGCTCGGCTCGTGCTCCATCAACTATTGAGTAACGGTCCTCTCTGACCGGACGAGCTCGGCTCGTGCTCCATCGACTATTGAGTAGCGGTCCTCTCTGACCGGACGAGCTCGGCTCGTGCTCCTACCCCGACCTCGGCCGGGATGCCTCGAGATGTCGAGATGCCTCGGTTCATCGGGATGCCCCGATACGTTGGGATGATTTCTTTATTGGCCAAACAAGCTCGGCCCATTCTCTACCAGCTTCAACCAACGAGCTCGGCTCGTTCTTCATCGCTGGATTTCTCTGCCGACGTCCCCAAAGAACGGAGTCCGAGCAGAGAAGCGTCTTCAGTCGCCTCGGCGCCAGGACGCACACGGTACAAGGTACCCATTTATTTAACATTTTTAATCTATTCTGCTTTTGGATTTCTCTGCCGACGTCCCCAAAGAACGGAGTCCGAGCAGAGAAGCGTCCTCAGTCGCCTCGGCGCCAGGACGCACACGGTACAAGATACCCATTTATTTAATATTTTTTAATCTATTCTGCTTTTGGATTTCTCTGCCGACGTCCCCAAAGAACGGACGCCGAACAGAGGAGCGTCTTCAGTCGCCTCGGCGCAAGGACGCATATGGTACAAGGTACCTATTCATTTAATGTTTCTACATTGTCTTGGGTTTTTCTCTGCCGATGTCCTCAAAGAACGGACGCCGGGCAGAGGAGCGTCTTCAATCGCCTCGACGAAGGAGTGCTCATGACACCAGCATATTATTACACCAAGTCTGGTGAATTTCCGTCACGAGTTGACGAGCATTCGACCCATTCGTTGGAAACGAATCTGGTACGCCCCGACAACGCGAGGGTCGAAGTTTACTAACTTCGCAAAAATAAATTTTAAGCCGAACCCAAACCCAAACCTTAGAGCTTGGTCGAAATCTGGGCTAGGCTCAGAAGGACTCTCCGAGCCCAAATCCTCTAAGCACAAGCGGTACTTTACCGCTGGTCGAAGGGCTGAGTAATGGAGCTCGGCAAGCCGAACCCAAACCCAAACCCTGTGACGGGTAAAGCTCAGGACCTAGAGCCCATATCCTCGGAACCTAAAACAGGTCCGAGCAGAGAAACTTAGACTACAATAGACGAGTTTCCACACAAATGAATATTCATTTCAAAAAGCCCGGAGGCCTAGTACAAGAGCTCGGACCCGGCCTTAACAAAGTATAGAGGCCGCTCCGGCTTACAAAAAAGAAAAAGAAGATAGGAAAAAGGGGAAAACTACACCAAGGGCTCAGGCCCGGCGACTTCAGGAACAGTTGGCTCTTCTGCGGCCGAGGCCCCCACGGTGGCTTTGGGAGCTGCCTCGGTGACCTCGAGAGCGATCTCGCCTTCTTCAGCTTGACCCTCCTGGTCGGTCCCGCCAGAGGTTGGAACCTCTACCTCCGCCTCCGCTTCTGGGTTTTCGACCCCAGCGCCTGGTTGAAGCAGGCTAAGGTCGAAATCTGGGAGAAGTCGCCGCAACTGATTGCGGAAGTCCTTGAAGCCCTGGATGAGACCATTGACGCCTTCCTCTTCCATCAAGTCGCGAAACTCTTCCGATTCGCGGAAGAGCTTGACGGCGTCCTGGGCCTGCTCCCGGGCCTCCTTCTCTCGAGCCTCGTGGTAGGCGGCCTTCCGCTCCAAAATCTTTATCTCTCTTTCGCGATCCGCGAGCAGAGATTGCACGTCAAGTAGACGGATCTCGAGATCTCGGACCTTTATTCGAGCCTCCCCCACCTCCTGCTCGCGTATAGCGAGCGACGATTCGGCCTCCATCCGGCGGGCCTCCGCGGTGCGCACTTCAGACATAGTCAAAGAGTGCGCGCCCTTCTCCTCTTCAAGTTCGGCGACCAGAGTCCGAACCTCGTCTTCGGCCGCCCCTAGCTTCGCTTGAAGCACTTTCTGCTCGGCCTCAGACGCGAGGAACTTTGTTTCGGCCTCCTCGTGCCCCCTTTGATGCCTTCGGGCCCGGTCCCGGTAGTCCTGGATGATGTGAATCATCGTCTCGGTCTCGTGGAGGCGCTGCAAGAGGGACATATAAAACAGTTCTAAGCCGAAACACAAATTTGCACAGAGATAAAAGCTGACTTACTCGGATGGAAGAGCAAATAGCGGAGTCCATGAACTCGCCGTAGTTCATGGACCGAATTTTGGCCTGGTCGGCCGGGAGCAGCGCGACCCGAAGAACTTCGCGCGCCACTTGTGCATTATCGAGGGCCGAGTCGCCCTCGAAAACAGCCCATCCAGGAGCGTAAGGCACCCGCTCCTGAGGACCCGAAGAACCCGCCAGACCGGCCTCAGCTGGCCTGGGTGCGGCCGACCCCGTTGCTTCTTGGCTATTCCCCAGCTCAGAGCTGGGGAATTGGGGTCGAGTAGACGGCTGACCGGACCGCTGCGTGGTAGAGGTGGGGCGTGCGAGCGCCAGATCTGTTGAGGTCCTCCCTCCCTGGTCGGAATTTGGAGCTTCCCGCCGACCAGGGACTTGCGAAATCGGCACCGGACACGGAAGTGCCATCGTGGCTCCGCCAGAGCCCACGCCCTCTCCCCGACCAGCCTCAGGGCGCACGGGGCGAGAAGCGCGCGCCTCAACTGTTGTGGTCGTCGAGGTCTTCGCCGAGGTCTTTGCTTTCTTCCTCGGCTCGGTCGGTTCTCCTGAGAGTTCGGCCGCCCTCTTCTGAAACCGGGCATATAGGACCTCGCTCTTGGTCACCATCTTTGCGATATCTGCAAGGACGAGCAGGATTAAAACTTAGAAACTGTAACCAAAAAAAAAAAAACACCCTACTGCTACTCTTACCATGGGGACGCGCCGAGCTCAGCCCAACATTCACTAGGGCATCCTCACTGATGAGGCCGCTCAGTAAGATACCGCCCCCAAGGCTGCGAATAGTGTCGAGGACCCCTTGCTCGCGCGAAGAAAGCTTAGGGATTTTGTTGACAGACTTGAGTTGGGTTGGCCCCCACCTAGGGTTAAATCCCCATGTCTGTTCAGACCCTAGGAAGAAGAACTTCTTCTTCCAGTCATGAATGGACGAGGGGGCACCCTGAAAAAGTGGCCGACCCGCCCGAAGGGCAATATAGAGCCACTCTCCGTCTCCCGGATTCGACTTTAGCACAAAAAGTCGCCGAAAAACGTTAACAGAGGTCGGAATCCCGTGCAATAAGCACAGCGACAGGAACCCGATCACTGTTCTCCAGGCATTCGAAGCGAGTTGCGCCGGAACCAGCTGGTATTCCGTTAGCAACTCATTCACGAAGCCGTGAAGAGGAAACCGTAGGCCAGCCCAGAGTGATTCCAGATACACTCCAATCCGGCCTACCGGAGGGTCGGTCACCCGATCCCCCTGCCTGGCGGGTTCCAACCGGAACCCTTGGAGAGGAAAGAACCATTCCTCAGTCATTTCCACCTCCAGTACACCCATGGTGGACTCGACTTCATTTGGACCGGAACCCATTAGGAAAAAGGAAAAGGGATTTTGGGAGAAAAAGAAGAAAAGGGAAAGGGACCTGTGAGACGCCGGGAACAAAAACCTCGGACTGAAAAAAAAATTGGAGGAAAAAGACAATAAGAAAGGAGAAGGAAGCCAGGTGAGGGTTTATATAAATCCCTCCAACGGCCCAGATCAGCAAGGAAAAATGCTGCTCCCCATTCGGGTTACGACTCGTGTCAATCCAAAAGACAAAACGCCGCATTTATTCCGGGCTGACGCTTCGGACACAGAAGCGCCCTATCGAATCACACGGCCCCATCATGAGCCCACGACGCGAGGACGCTTCGAAGAAGGCGTCCCGATAATGGGGTATCCTCGGGAAAGAAGAAACGCCGCCTATTAAAGGCGCCTCAAAACGCGCAATAATTCGAGAACGTGCAATAATTTTAAAAATTTTCCATAATAACCCAACTAAAACTACTTCCCGCGCTCAAGCTGGTAGCTAGCTAGAACTAGGAAGTCGGGGGGTAGTGTTGGGAGATTACCCAAGTCACGACAGAAAGGCGCTCGACCGAAGGGCGCCGACCAGAAAGGCGCTCGACCGAAGGGCGCCGACCAGAAAGGCGCTCGACCGAAGGGCGCCGACCAGAGAGGCGCTCGACTAGAAAGCGTCGACCAGGGGCAATCCCGCCACAGGACATTCCGCTAGGCGACCTGCTCGGCTCGGCACCTCTGCTAGGCCCATGCCTTAGCCGAATATCCAATCACTGCCTAATCCTCCAACAGGTCCGACGACCAAGTACGTAACTCCACTACAACCTGCCACCATCCCTAAGCCATC
The DNA here is from genome assembly GCF_009389715.1 of Phoenix dactylifera. Classification (NCBI taxonomy): domain Eukaryota; kingdom Viridiplantae; phylum Streptophyta; class Magnoliopsida; order Arecales; family Arecaceae; genus Phoenix; species Phoenix dactylifera. The sequence continues at coordinate 26,722 of NW_024067747.1, forward strand.
AAAGCGCAGGATCTCCACAGGAACTCGGCATGACCTGTCATTAATGCATAAGACCCCCTCGGGCCTCCGATGCACTCAGTCATTAAACGAACACAGCTCAAAACGATCTCCGGATCACTGAACCATCAGAGCGTATGGCTCTCCCTGACCGCCGGTTCATTCGGTAATAAATGCACTTACCATCCATGGACCCTAGGTCCACCATAGCCAGCGGTTCAACCACTCCAACAGGTCCGATCGACCGTGACAACTCCCTGATTCCGGTCCGATTCGGTCCCGTTCTCCACTACGCCATTAATGGGCCAAATCGTGCCCAATTATTACACAAGAGGACAAACCTCCTGTCACCTCCCAGGTAACAAAAATCCTCCTATAAAAGGAAACCTGGAGGGAAAGGAAAGGGGGCCCCCAAGAGAGAGACAGAGAACCCTCCTGGACCGGATAGAAAGAAGTAAACAGCATAGACACAAGGGAGGGGACGATCCTCTTCATTTTTCCTTATCTTATCCAAATACTCTCCGGCCTGCTCTCTCCACATATTCCCCCTCTAACTTAAGCATCGGAGGGCCGGCGCCGGAGAGCCCGGCCACCGGCTTTTTTGCAGGACAGGCCAGGACGCACTCTTCTCCGCTCTCTCATCCCCGCGGAGGACGCAGTCGGCCGGCGCACCGCCGTCCGCCCTCCCGACAGCGGAGCTCCTCCTCCCCTGGTTTCGCGGCGGCTCCCGGGTCCAATTTCCAGCAACAGTTATGATAGTCTATTCCAGCCAACTTGAGACAGATTATATTAAAAAAGTCAAAAAAATTAAAATTGATTTTAAAAAAAATTAAAAGTCAATTTCTTTCTATTATTGCATGGATTCGGTTAACAATAAGTAATCACATAACTTTATTATTTCGTGTTATTCCCCTATTGGTTAGTTGTGATTTTCTATTTGAGTGGTCAAAAATAGTTGCCATATATAACAGCCAATGTTTTTTTTCTTCCAAAATGTCCTCTACAATGCTGAACCACACAACTAATGGCTCTTAATTCAGGGCCTTGAAATGAGCCTTATTATTATTGGAAGAACCTTCTGCAAATATTGTTTTCTCTTATATAAGTTTCCTGCACCCTTCGCATTCCATCACCTCGGACAGGCCTGGTCAAAACCGAATCCAGCGAACGACCAAACCATCCAACGCGTCCGAAGTTAACAGCGAGCGAGAGCGAGGGAAAGGAGGAGGCCATCGACACACCACCACAACCACCCACCCGCTCCCCTCTCAATAAGCAATGGCTATTCTTATAACCCCATGCTCTCAAGCTCCTCCATCTCCTCCCTTCCCTCCTGTAACCCCCACATACTTCCCTTCCTTCAAAAGAAAACTGTCTCAGAAATGGCGAGGTCGCCGGAATGCGTCGTCCGGTTCCTCTGTATTCTATGTCTTCTATTCTCCCTCTCTGTGGCCGCTGCCAAACCCCGCCGGCCTCGCAAGGCCAACGTCTCGGGAGTGACCTACGATGGCCGATCTCTCAAGATCGATGGAAGGAGAGAGCTTTTCTTCTCCGGCTCCATCCATTACCCACGCAGCACCCCCGAGGTAATCGTCGTTAATTCCCAGCGTCGTTCCTTCCAACGCCTTGCATGGCTGCCATTCTCGACGTGGTAATGGAATGCTTTTGCTTGGTTGATCAGATGTGGCCGGATCTCATCCAGAAGGCGAAGCTCGGCGGGCTGAACGTGATCCAAACTTACGTGTTCTGGAACATCCATGAGCCCGTTCAGGGCCATGTAAGATTTGCTAGCGACTCGCATTACATTGATGTTAACTCTAACCTACATAGTAAAATTACTGTACTATTCATAGGGAAAGGCCATGAAAGTCTTAGCTTCAATCATTTTTATCATTTGAATGAGTTGGTGTTTGGGTGCTGCAGTTCAATTTCTCCGGGAGGTATGACTTGGTGAGATTCATCAAGCTGATCCACAAGAACAAAATGTATGTGACCCTCAGACTTGGTCCCTTCATACAAGCAGAATGGAATCATGGGTGGGTATACATTAGATTATAGTTGCTTTAGGAATCAATCTATTGTTCTTATTATGTGCTAATGAGCTCCTCCGATGCATTTCAGAGGGTTCCCATACTGGATGAAAGAGATCCCCAACGTTATCTTCCGAACCGACAATGAACCCTTCAAGGTGATGGACATGTTTCTAATACATTTAGCGGAGATGCTAAAGGATCTAATATAAACTAGGCTTGTCAAACTTAATTAACTCAACCTTGTTTTGTTCCTATCCATGATATATAGAACAAATTTGTTATAACTAACTTAAGCTCGGCCTTATTGTTGATGGTGAAATGCATGATCTGGCATAAAAATGATTCCACTGCCTATGATCTCTAACTAGATGTTTTTTTCCCCTTTTTTTTTTACGTGCAGCATCATATGCAGAATTTTGTAACAAAAATCATGGAAATGATGAAGAGTGAGAAGCTATTTTACCCCCAGGGAGGCCCCATTATTCTAGCACAGGTTCAGTTAACCTAAGGGTTTCATTCCATTAAATTTCTTTATTATTCTCTTTTCTTTCCATTTTTCTGCGTGCGTGACATTGTATCACTCTTGATTCTTCTCTGAGATATTGTGTGTTGGCTTTGACTACAATAGATTGAGAACGAATACAACATGGTGGAAGATGCATACAGAGAAGGTGGGTCGAGATATGTTCAGTGGGCAGCCAATTTGGCTCTTGGGTTCAATGCCGGAATACCATGGGTGATGTGCAAGCAAAAGAATGCTCCCGGTCCAGTGGTAAGCCTCTTGATCAAATTCTCATATGAAAAAGAACATTCAATCTTAATGGATGCTGATCGCCGTACAAACCGAAACTTTGGAACCATGAAAATTGGAAGAGAGTTTATGATCCTAAACATTGATTGGCACTTTCAGATGATTATTTGTGTCATATGCTCACTGGAATTAATGATAGCTATGCTGCTTCTGCAGATCAACGCATGCAATGGAAGGAACTGTGGAGATACTTTCACAGGCCCCAACAGTCCGACCAAGCCTAACCTCTGGACTGAGAACTGGACTGCTCAGTAAGTATATGATGATTGTTTAAAACTTTTTTATGCTTAAGACTAGTTACTATTTTCTCCTGAAAAAAAAATGGAGGTATCATGCATACAGGACAGAAATAACAGGTATCATATTTCTAAGATGGTCCATAACCTTCTAAATCTGCATTTTCTCTTGGTTCTTGCAAGAAAGAACAATTTCACATAATTCCATAAAAAAAAAAATTGGACAGAATATATTACACATTTGCTAGTATGTTTATTATTGTTGATATTGGCAATTAACAATTTTATAGTATAAAATCTATAATATTAAAGGGAAACATGAAAGATTTTATAACATTTGATGTAATAAATTCGCATATGAGGCATTAATCTGATTTCAGTGCTCTAAAGTAAAGTAGTTCCTTTCTTTTTATCTTTGTGCTTTTCTGATATAAAAGTTGATTAGATTTGTAATGAACCACATCATATGGCGGTTGCAGGTACAGAGTATTTGGTGACCCACCATCTCAAAGATCGGCTGAGGATATTGCATACTCTGTTGCACGCTTCTTCTCAAAGAATGGCACACTTGTAAACTACTACATGGTATTGATTGTCTTCTACAACTCAAAAATAATATTTATGGTGAGGAGAAAAACAAAATTATGTTCTAAAATAATGTGCATTTGCTTCTACTCAGTACCATGGAGGAACCAATTTTGGAAGAGAAGGTGCTTCGTACGTGATGACTCGATACTATGATGAAGCTCCTCTTGATGAATATGGTTAGACAAGTGTAGCCTTGATCCTCAGTTGTTATTTCCTACACCATATGAGGTTTCTTCTTTATTCTAAACGTATATAGGTTATAGGATACCCAACTCTTTCTGATGAGATGTGTTCACCCAGGTCTGCCCAAGGAGCCTAAGTTTGGACACCTGAGGGAACTGCATCAAGCATTGAGATTGAGCAGGAAAGGTTTGCTTTGGGGGGTCCCCTCTGTCCAACCCTTGGGTCCAGGTTATGAGGTAAGAATTAACAGCAGCATTCAGATTGAGCAAAAGTCCTTAGTCATTAGCATGGAGTGGGGACTAAATCTCTTTTAGCCTCTTTTTTTTTGATGAAATAAATCTCTTTGAGTCATTAGCGTTTGGATTGAGCAAAAGTCTCTAGTCATCAGCATTTGGATCTTCTGCACTAAGCTAATACTGTTTGCTTACGTGCCATATATAATATCATCCCAAATTGCAACCTATGGTTTCGATAAGAAAGAAATAAAGAGAAGGCTGTTGGTGTTTTCATGCGGTCTTTATACGTGCAGGCGACGTTGTTCGAGTCTCCTGAGAGCAAGATCTGTGTTGCTTTCTTAACCAACACCAACCCAAGAGTAGATGGGACAGTGAAATTCAGAGGTGTAAACTATTTCCTGCCTCACCGTTCCATCAGTATCCTTCCAGATTGTAAGACCGTAGTCTTCAACACTCAGAGGGTAATCACAACATGCCAACTCTACTTTGATTTTTTTTTTCCTCCTCTCTATTTCTTCAAGAAAAGAACTATTGGCAAACTATCAAAGTTCAGGCTTAAATTTATGTAGTAAGTGCCAATTAATTGTTCATACTTCATTGTCAACATGTTAAGCATGAGTAATCTGAGGACTAACATAGTTTTGGTTCTATCTTTTCCTTGAGGAAAGAATACTGCAAGTGAGAAGTAGTAACTCTTTTGGATGTTAAACAGGTGAATGGTCAACACAACGCAAGGACATTCAATACGGCAGATGTAACCGGCAAGAATGACAAATGGTATATGTTCCAGGAACGTATACCAAAATTCCGTGATAGCGGTATTGTTGCATCAAAGCCCTTGGAACTGTATAACATGACCAAGGATGTCACAGATTATATGTGGTATACTACCAGGTGAGAAAATCTTTGTCATCAATACAAAAATAACTTCATTATTCCCCTTCAGTTCCTCAAAAATACTGCTTGTTTATTTTGCAAGAAATTCTATCGAAATGAAACCGTTGCCTCGAGACAGATGTATAGTTTCTAAGCCTTAATATGGATCCCTCACCCCTTGGTATATTAGGATCGGGATCTTTCGATAACTTAATTTGTAATTTTGATGGCATGTTTTCGCTTCGATTTCATGGTCTTCACTCTACATATAATTGTTCTCCTGCTACTCTAATGCAGGTTTAGATTGGAGGATGAGGACTTGCCCATGCGTCATGACATCCGCCCTGTTCTCCTAGTGTCAAGCCTTGGCCATGCAATGCATGCCTTTGTCAATGGCATTTACATAGGTATCCTCCCTTTGTTCTTTTTCTTTCCACTCCTTTATATACTTGTCGTAGTACCCCTTTCAAGACCGATTCAATGGTAGTCCTTGATGCCAAAAATTTTATGGAAGCCATATGATGAATCATATGCTGATGCTCACATGTACAAAACACCTTCCAGGATCTGGAAATGGTGCGAAACTCGAAAAGAGTTTTGTCTTCCAGAAGCCCATGGAACTGAAACAAGGAGTCAATCACATTTCCATCTTGGGCTTGACAACTGGATTTCCGGTAAGTATTTACAATGATTGAATCATGTTCTACTTCTGAGACAAGATTGAGCTTTCCATGACTATTCTACTCTATCTTCATGGACTAGTGTCTTCCTGTTTCTTCTCTTGTGTAGGATAATGGAGCATACTTGGAGCACAGACTTGCGGGCATTCACACCGCTGCCGTCCAAGGTCTCAACATTGGGACTTTGGATTTATCGGGCAATAAGTGGGGGCATGAGGTACCAATAATGTTCTCCTTTAATGCCTATGAACTCTTTCTGTCTTCTTAAAATATATAGATATCATATAAAGGAACAAACATATGATTAGCTACGCTCAAATTCTTCTCTCTCTCTCTCTAAAAAGAAGAAGAAGAAGAAGAACTAGAAACAAAGGTTAATTTGTTATCCATCAGGTTGGAATGAAAGGAGAGAAGTTGGGCATCTACACTGAGGAGGGATCCAAGAAGGTTAAGTGGACCGAGGCTAAGAGTGGCCAGCCAGTGACATGGTACAAGGTACAAGGACACGATCTTTATCTCAATATAATTAATCAAGAAAATTAGCATCCATTGATTTAATTATTATGCCATTTATTCAAGCTATGGAGGATAAGCAAAACCTTTCTTTAATTTTATGCTGATTAAACTTCTCTTGGGTTCGCACTCAGCTAAGAACAGTTGGTTATAAGCACCAACATTCTTCTATAGAGTCCAAATAACTCAATCTGATCATAATGCTTAGACTATTGGAATTCAATATCATGTAAAACATCTGGAACCACTAGATTCTCCAAGAGATTCTTATATTGCCATGTACTTCATAAGAACAGGTTGTGAGGCATACTCATGGATCTAATTCTTTCTCAGAGATATTTTGATATGCCTAGAGGAAACGATCCGGTTGCCCTAGATATGACAGGCATGGGGAAAGGACTTGCATGGGTCAATGGCAACTGCATCGGTCGTTACTGGGTATCCTACCTCAGTCCCCTTGGAAAGCCTTCTCAGTCAGTGTAAGTACTGAACGCATGTTCTTCTGATGACAAATACTTGCATGTTATCTCTAATGCACCATTTTTGAAGGCTTTGAATGCATATTTATTAGTATAGTTCGTCATAATTTGCCCTCGACGCTTCAGGTACCACGTCCCACGTGGATGGTTGAAGCCGAAAGACAACCTCTTGGTCATCTTTGAGGAGCATGGAGGGAATCCAGAGGGATTGCTGATCGTGACTGTGAAGAGGGACAACATCTGCACCGTTGTCACCGAGTTGCATCCTCCTGCCATCGAGTCATTCTCGAGGGAGGACAATGAGATCAAGACCTTAGTCCAAGATACTAAACCAAGAGCTCACTTGAAGTGTGACAACAGGAAGGTCATCCGCTCCATTGCCTTCGCTAGCTTTGGGAACCCCACAGGCGCGTGTGGCAACTTCACTGTGGGAACTTGTCATTCTCTGCAGACAGCAAGCATTGTCGAGAAGGTAATACTTCTACCGACAAGTGAATAGATCCCTGAAACTAGGACTAGCAACACTGTTTAGTCAGCCTGCATGATCTCATGGACAACTAGATTTTCTAAAGAAACATGTCTGTCTATAAGAAGCCTGTGCTTTTCTGTCTCAAAGATTTGCTGTTCTTCTCATTTTCCACCTTTCCAGGTGACCTTGGTTGCTTTGATACCTTGACTCGATCATTTATCATTTTAAGAGAATTCACATATGTAAACCCGAGTCTGCAATTAGAAATCTTTGCTGGTTAGCTTAAGTAAGCTCATCGTAGACTAGTTTTCCCTAGCAAACATATCTGTCAATAGGAATTTTTTATTTTTTTTCCTGCCCTGAAGAGTATCTGCTTTTATCTTTCTTCAACATCTAATCTGAACTCAAGTGATTCTAATTTTTCCCTACTGATCAGGCCTGCTTGGGGAAGAATTCCTGTGTGTTACCAGTCTCAGCTCAAGAATATGGTGCAGATCCTGCTTGTCCTGGAACAACGAACACTCTTGCAGTTCAAGCTAAATGTGCTAGGCAGAAGAAAGATGACAAGGATTGATTCACTATTTCTTATAGTGCTTTTATTCGGGAATCTTATAATGAGATGTAATATTGAAAAAGGCTCAAGATGGTGGTATAAAATCTAATCATGCTGAACGCTATACTACGATAATAGGCGAATGTACCTGCTCATCGTTGACAATTTTTCCTTCCTTTTCTTTTCAAGAGTCTCATAATGTATTTTTGAAACCTCTGAAATGGATTGGAAAGCACCAGCAATCCAATTTAGATTCATTGCTTCATTAAAACTATTATTATGCTCATTTAAGTAGCTTGTTCCAGTTCCATTTATCTCACTGCTTCCACCTAACAGATAATAAAATAACTCGCAGATACTGGATGGCTAATGGAACCCCATAGAAGGTTACTTGCAACCTAAACTGATCAATTCAGCTTCAGTGCATGTCGGTTAGGGGGCAGAACCATGTTGATGAACTTATATTCTCTAGAGCCCCATACAAGTTTTACAATATGGCACCCACTAACATAACTATGTTAGTGAATTTACATCAATGGCAACGATATATTAATTATTGGCAATGAGTTGACAATGAATGTGACATTGTTATCCCCCAAGTAAATGTAAGTGTAAAAAAACAACCATTAAGGTAGTTTGAGTCTTTGAGACACAAAGCAAAACTTAGCTTCCAAACTTAAGCAAGAACTGATATCTTGCCTTTGCATGTAAGAGAAATGAAATAATCACAAATGAAGATAACAAATGTGAGTTATGCTGCAGAAACTAGAAACAGAGGATGGAAACTGAACGTAGGATTCATAGGATTGCATACTAGTTCTGAGTTTACCAACTACTGAGCCAAGCTATATATGTGGAGAGAGAACTTTTGTTGGCGATATTTTAGATGGGAATGGCATGTAGGCCTTCACGAACCCTCCAACTACTTCTAGATACAGTTTGCAGCTGGTAAACGACTGTCATATATTAAGTCTCTGTAAATGTATTCTCTGGCTCCAAGTGTTTTTTCCATGATATCCACTCCTTGGGAGTTTAAGCCTTCTGCTTGTGCGCATGAGCATGCGCATGTGTGCGTATGGGCGTGCGTGTATGCATGCATGCGTAGGTACATCATTTGATATCCTATCAAGCCCTTTTTGTGGGGCTTTATCTTGTAGTTTTGATGACTGAATTCATATTTTAATGAATTTGATGGGATTTCCCATCCTTTCATGGTCGGGAGGGAGGGACTTGATGAGCCAACATCCCAAAAACGTTTATAGAATAATAATCGGACAGCAATTAAGATTTAAGAATCATTGGATGCTAGATTGTAATCCAATTTCTTTAATTGCTTGTTAGTTGCAATTAAAGACTATACGAAAACTATCTTCATAAGTCCTTTTTTTATCTATATAAAAAATGTTTTACGTAACCAAATGCAACATCGTAAGCATCATAAGTGGATTGGATTGATAGAAGTTATCACATTTTACATATCTACCACTTTGCTCGCGCACACAGAGAGTACATATCAAAGTTAAAAACCAATCAAGTCCGCCAATTTAAGTTTATCAGAATTCTCTCTTTCTGGAGTCCAATTCTCGGATAGACTGATTGCTGAATTAACTTAGTAGATATCTCTTGAGTTACATAAAAGAAAACAACAAGTATGGTTGGGTGTGGGCCGATGGAGCAGCTCCGAGTGACCGAAGGTGCTCCTACTTATATCGAGAGATTTGTAGGTATGTGCCTACTGCCCTGGTAGACTTTAAATGGCTGATCAGTGATGGACAGAGTGTGGACTTGATGGAGGACCTCTAGGTGGCCTCTCTTCCAATGAGGCTTTGATTGACCATCGTCAGCGTCGAAGCTGCAGACAAACTATGGATTTGCAATCTGCTTTGACTAAAGGAGGCGGAGTGGGATGCTAGCAGGATCAGACAACTATTTGGTGAACATCTAGTTGAGCAGATCTGATCGCTTCCAGTTTTTGGGTGTGCCGGCCCAAATGTAAGGGTTTGGAGCATGTCCTACAGAACTAGAGTACGAGTGGGGGATGTCTCCCGTGCCCTTCAGTAGGAGCATGGGTCGGGGCTAGATTGCGCATGGGTCTGGAGATTTGTTCTCTACCCGCGGATGGAATTGTTCTTGTGAAAAGTGGCCTGGGGGCGACTGCTGACAAGACTTGAGCTGAATAGAAGGGGGCTAGGTATCCAGCCCCAATACTCGGACTATCAGGTGGATGAGACTGTGGAGCATGCCTTGTTCCAATATAAGCGGGCTAGGAGGGTCTTGAGGCTTGGTGAGACTCTGCTAGATGTTTGGAGCCATCTAGGACCCTTCCTGCAAGCAATTCATCGATGGGTCGATGCCTCCCAGACGCGGCAAGCGATCGTAGAGGCGACCTATACTGCCTACCAGATTTGGCTGGCCATGAATGCCTGGACCTTTGGCGAGAGCTACCCGTACCCGACGATTGTGGTGGAGTAGGCCTAGGTGCAGGCAGCTGAGATTATTTGTGCAGACCTATCAAATGGACCTTTGACAGCTTGGGACATTTGGAGCTCTTCTTCTGCTCGTGCAGCGCCTCGTACGGTATTTTTTACTTGGGAGCCTCCACCCCTGAGTTTCCTCAAGGTCAAATTCGATGGATGTATGCTTGAAGGTGGCAAGAAGGGTGGTGCTGGCTTCGTCATCTGAGGCCCGGACTTCTGGGTGGCAGCTGCAGGAGACTGCCGGATCTTTGATATCTCAGTCTCCAGAGTAGAGCTGAGGCGGCATGAGCCAACCTGGGCCATGCTCAGCGGGTGTTGCGGGTCTCCTCTGTCATACTCGAGGGAGACTCAGCTACTATGATTGGATGGATTCAGGATAATACCAACGGCGGTGGAGGGGGCCACCCAATGTTTCGGGACATTTGGGCTATATATCGAATAGTGGTGTGGCCCTTCAAGTCAAGTATGTTTTCAGAGAGGCAAATGAGACCGCAGGCTGGATGGCTTCGTATATGGCTGGTCGCTCCGGGGTACCTTATGGGTTGGAGAAGGAGAGTTACCCAGAGCGCTCCGAAATTTGCTTTTTTCCGACCTTATTGGATGTATCCATACTAGAATAGTATAATTCATCCGTTTCAGAAAAAAAAAGAAAGAAAAAAAGAAAACCACAATATCTCTCGTTCCTTGTCACAATCTTGGACAGGCCTGGTCAATGACCGAATCTAAGGGCCGAAGTATTGGATCTACACTTTGGTAGTGTATCACTGCGAGGGAAAAGGGGCAAGCACCACATAGCACCACAACTACCCACCTCATGGTTACCCTTGAAAGACCCTGCCTTGGTTTCCGGAGGTCCCCCTCAACCTCTTTTCCTTTCCCCGACTTTAAGCTCCTCTACATCCCTCCGGTTCAAAGTTAGTCACTTGGACGCATAGCTGCCCTGACGCACCACCACCACCCTGCTTCCTCTCGAGACACAGAGAAAATTGATCCCCTGTAAAATGGCGAACATAGTCCGGTTCCTTGGAATTCTTTTCCTTCTTCTCATCCTCTCAGCATCTGCCATTGCCAAACACAAAGAAGACAACGACGACAACGACGGCAAAGGTGACGGCGATGATGACAGGAAAGATGACGCCGACCACCACCACCACCACCGCAGCGATAAAGAAGGCGGCAAAGCCGTCAAAGGTGTGACCTATGATGGCCGCTCACTGATCATTAATGGGAGGAGAGAGCTTCTCTTCTCGGGCTCGATCCATTATCCCCGGAGTACTCCTGAGGTAGTGACTTGCCCTGGTGTTGTCCGGCTGCACCATGCTGCATGGCTATTGTTTTCTTCCACGTGGTAATGGACTGTGCTTGTTTGGTTGATCAGATGTGGCCCGAAATCATCAACAAGGCCAAGCATGGGGGGTTGAATGCAATCGAAACTTACGTGTTTTGGAACATCCATGAGCCTGTGCAAGGACAGGTATAAGTAGCTAGCGGAATCGACTTTGCCGCACCTTTTCCTTTGATCTCGTAGTTTCTATCGATAGGTGAAGGCCATGAAAGTTCATGGTTGATAGAGTGATGCGAATAGTCTTTCTTCTTAATAAAATCTGGGTGGCTTTGCCTTTCCTCACATCAAAAAATAAAAAGTTGATAGAATGATGCGAACAAGTCGTGATTGAGTTTTGCAGTTTAATTTCTCGGGGAGGTACGACTTGGTGAGATTCATCAAGGTGGTCCAGGAGGCTGGAATGTTCCTGATCCTCAGGATTGGTCCCTACGTCGAAGCTGAATGGAATTTTGGGTGGGTGTTGATTAGCCTGTGATCGCCTGTATAAAGAAGAATCTATCGATCCTACTGATTTTGATCTCATGTTCTGGTATATGCTTCTCGGATGCATTTCAGGGGGTTCCCATACTGGCTCAAAGAGATCCCAGGAATGATCTTTCGAACAGACAATGAACCCTTCAAGGTGATTACTTGTATGACAGAGATCAAACTCAATTGATTTAGTTAAAAGATTACGGGATGCATTAAAAACATTTAGAATTTTAGTTGATTCTTGTGGTGCAAATGCATATATAGTGTTGGAGACACATGATTCTCCAACTCACGTTCTCCCCCTTAATTTTTCTATGTGCAGGACCATATGCAGAAATTTGTAACAATGATCGTGGAAAAGATGAGGAGCGAGAAGCTATTTGCTCCACAAGGAGGTCCCATCATTCTAGCACAGGTTCAGTTAAATAAATTACGTGCAGTGTTCCCTTAGATTTCTTTATTTTTCTTCTTCTTTTTCTTAACTCTGTGGTGATATTGACTGCAATAGATCGAGAATGAATACAACAACGTGGAAGCTGCCTTCCAAGAAGGTGGCCTGAGATATGTTAAATGGGCAGGCGAAATGGCCCTTAGTCTCAATGCTGGTGTACCATGGGTGATGTGCAAGGAAAAGAATGCACCCGGTGCAGTGGTGAGCCTCTCAATTGGATCCTGTTACGCTAATCTTTTCTGAAACAATCCTTAGTGGAAATTTGCAGTAGAGATCAAACATATAGAGTCATGAAAAACTGGAAGAAGATTTTATATTCTGAATATCGGATGGTGCTATCAGATGATACTTTGCTTAATATGTTCATGGACACTAACAATAGTTATGCCATGTCTAGATTAATACATGCAATGGAAGGAACTGTGGAGATACTTTCACAGGCCCCAACTCTCCAAACAAACCTAGCCTCTGGACTGAGAATTGGACAGCTCAGTAAGTATATGATGGTTATTGAATAGCTTTTCAGCGTCTCCCACTATTTTCTGCTATCCAAATAGACGTTTGTAAGAAGTACAGAACACAGGTCATAAGGATTTTAACAAATCATTTCTCTAAAGATGGCCCATAACCTTGAAACTCTGAACTGTTGCACTTTATCAAAAAAATAACAACGTATAATAATGTACATGTATTAGTATATTACTTCTTGTTGATATTGAAAAATACCAAATTTACAGTCTACAGAATTAAAGGAAAATTGAGATATTCTACAGAATTAACAAATCATTTCTGATTTTCAGTGCTTTAAACTTAAGTGATCCCTTTCCCTTGGATTTGAGTCATTTTCATCTCCAACTGATTTCATTGCGCTAAAAATATTTGTATGGTGATTTCAGGTACAGAGTATTTGGTGACCCACCATCTCAAAGAGCAGCCGAAGATCTTGCATATGCCGTCACACGTTTCTTCTCTGCAAAAAATGGCACACTTGTAAACTACTACATGGTAAAGAATGCTTGTAGAATGCATAAATAATAATACTTATGTTGAGGAAAAAGAGAGAACATTTTCTTCTAATGTAATGTGCATCGCATCTCTACACAGTATCATGGAGGAACCAATTTCGGAAGGGAAGGTTCTGCATTTGTGATGACTCGATACTATGATGAAGCCCCTCTGGATGAATACGGTCAGTCTCGTGCAACCTCGATCCTCACCTGTTATTTCCTACAATAGGAGGTTTCTCCTTTTCTTTTTAATATATGTAAGTTACATTATACACTCTTAACTCTTTCTGATGAAATTTCTTTCAGGTCTGTACAAGGAGCCCAAATTTGGACACCTAAGGGACGTGCATCATGCATTGAGATTGTGCCGGAAGGCTTTATTTTATGGGAACCCCTCTACCCAAAATCTGGGGAAAGGTTATGAGGTAAGAATTAACATTACATTTGAACAGGGCAAAGATTTTTAGATAGCACACAGTGGTTGAATCCTTTCTAAGCCAGAGCTAGCAACAAGGATTGAGGTCTTCATCTAGTTGACTAATCTAATTTGGTTGTATGCCATTCTATCATCTAAGTTGCAAAACTGTGGTTTGTATAACAAGGAATTGCAGAAAATGTTATTGGTAAATGATCTGGTATTTCTATCTGCAGGTTGTGATATTTGAGAAGCCTGAGAGAAAGGTTTGTGCTGCTTTCCTCACAAACACCAACCCAAGAATAGATGGGACTGTGAACTTCAGAGGTGTAGAATACTCTCTGCCTCGCCGTTCTATCAGTATCCTACCGGATTGTAAGACCGTAGTCTTCAACAGTCAGAGGGTAATATAGTATACAAACTCTACTTGGTCAAATTTTTTCCCTAAAGAAAAAGGAAATTGTTGAGGATAGGCCTAAATTTATGTCGTAAATGCCAGTTGATAGTTCATTGTTCATGTGAGCATGCTAAATATGAGTTATCCAAGAAGTAAGAACTAATATAGTTTTATTTATATTTTATCATTTTATTAAAGAAAATAATTACAGGTGAGAGAAATAACTCTTTTGTGGATGTTAACAGACAATGGCTCAGCACAATGCAAGGACATTCCATACGGCGAAAGAAACCACTGAGAAGAACAAATGGTGGATGTATCAAGAATATATCCCAAAATTTCGTGATACCAAAGTTACCTCAAGGCAGCCCTTGGAACTAATGAACATGACCAAGGACACTACAGACTATCTGTGGTACACCACAAGGTGAGAAAACCTTATAAGAAAATCCTCATGGAAATATACTTCCTTTTACCTTCACAAGAGATTCTGTGAAAAAATGAAATCATCACCCTGGAGTAGATGTATCCTGGCTTGGACAAGTTTTTGAACCTTAGTATGGATTCCCCCACACAATCTATTTCAGGACTGGAACTTTAGACAGCTTACTGATTGGATGCTACGTGTATCTTGTAATACTCCAAATAACAAAATCTTGGTGGTTGTTCTTTTATTACATAAATACAGCTTTAAGTTGGACAGTGAAGATTTACCCATGCGTCATGACATCCGCCCGGTGCTCCAAGTGTCCAGCCTTGGTCATGCAATACATGCCTTTGTCAATGGCTTTTACATAGGTATATCCTATTTGTTCCTTTCCTTTGTATCCCTACATGCTGTCAAAGTAATTGTTTCAAGTTTAGTTTTACCAGTCACCAGACTTGTATCACTCCTGTTGCCAGCTCTGTTTACAATGAATTGGTTTCACCAAGTTTCATGCATATATAGTCCCTAATACCAAAATACAGCTATTTTGATGCTCACTTTTGCAACACATCTATCAGGAACCGGACATGGGAGCCATGTCGAAAAAAGTTTTGTGTTCACAAAGCCAATGGATCTAAATCGAGGATATAACCACATTACCATTTTGGGATTGACAATTGGATTGCCGGTAAAGATTTGAAATAGTCGAATTATGGCACAAATGATGTCTGCTGCTTCTGAGACAAAATGGACCTTCCTATGGTTATTCTTCTCTTTTTATCTCTAAGGACTGATATCGTCCCTCTCTTCTGTAGAATAGCGGAGCATACTTGGAACATAGACTTGCTGGTGTTCACACTGTAGGCATCCAAGGTCTCAACGCTGGGACTTTGGATTTGTCAAACAACCGGTGGGGGCATCGGGTACTAATGTTTGCCTCTAATGCTTATGCTTGTTCTGTTAACAGAAAGAACTGGACCAAAAATCATACGTAGAAACAAACAGGTGATTAGTTAAGCTGAAATTGTTATCCCGCAGGTGGGATTGGATGGAGAAAGGTTGGGTATCTTCACTGAGGAGGGACTGAAAAATGTTCAGTGGACGGAGGCTAAGAGTGACACGCCAGCCACATGGTACAAGGTATAAGAACATGATCTTTATTTCATTGTAAAATTAATCAAATCATTGATGAGTAACATGATCACTGTATAATCAATTCAATGAATAAGCAACAGTTTTATCTCCTGTTGATTAAACTTCTCTTAAGTTCCTCTTAATAACAAATGCAGGGTGGTTTTATAAGCTCCCTCTTCCATCAAAAAAACATCTCTTAAATTCAGTTCTTACTCTATTCAGAGCCATTGTCTTCTAAGCACAGATATTATTCTATAGAGTTCAAATTACTCACCCTAATCATAATGGTTAGGTTAATTCTAAACATATAACAGCTGGAACTAAAAGATTCTAATGTAGTCCTAATCAAAAAAAGAAGGAAGAAAGAAATATACTAGAGCTGTCATACACTTGATGTCGATAGCTTGTGAGACTTACTCATGGATCTAATCGTTTTTCAGAGATATTTTGATGCTCCCAGAGGAAATGACCCGGTCTCTCTAAATATGACCAGCATGGGGAAAGGACGGGCATGGGTCAATGGCGAGTGCATCGGCCGTTACTGGGTGTCCTACCTCGATCCTTATGGAAAGCCTTCTCAGTCAACGTAAGTACCAAGCCCATGTTTTCTGATAAACAAATACTTGTATTAGCTCACATGCATCACTGCTGTAAGCCATCAAATTCATGTGTTAATACTAATACCAAAAGATGCCATGAAACTTGGAACAATGCAAATCAGGTACCATGTCCCCCGCTCCTGGTTGAAGCCAAAAGACAACCTTCTTGTCCTCTTTGAAGAGCAAGGAGGGAAGCCAGAGGACATAATAATCATGACCGCAAAGAGGGACAACATCTGTGCCTTTGTCTCCGAGGACCATCCTCCCAGTGCCAGGTCATTTCAAATGAAGGGCAATAAGCTCCAGACTATCGAAGATGCCAAGCCAAAGGCTCACTTGAAGTGTGACAGCAAGAAGGTGATCCAGGCCATTGTCTTTGCTAGCTTCGGGAACCCCACTGGACCATGTGGCAACTACACCATCGGGTCTTGTCATGCACCACAGACTTGGAGCATCATTGAGAAGGTAATGCTTCTGCTAACACTGCACTTTCACATCTATTTGACAATAATGGCTATATAAATGCTCTGAACTAAGTTTGGCAACTATGTTTAGTTAGTCTATGCATAGATCTAAGGAAGCATCTACCTAAAAGTTTGCTTCTCTTTTCATTCTTCACCTTTTATATGTGTGTGTGTCTCTATATATATAAACTCAATTTTGATTGGCAATGCTGGATGGTTGGCTTGCATAATCTTATGGCAGACTAGTTTTTCTCAGCAAACATATGTATAGAATGTTATGTTCATCCAAACAAACATTACCATAGTAAGTTTTTTGATTGTCTGCTTCAGAGCTTTGCTGCTTTTCTCTTTGTTTACCATCTTATGTCAACTCAGTTGAATGCATTTCTTCAACCAATCAGGAATGCTTGGGGAAGAGTTCCTGTGTGTTACCAGTTTCAGCCCAAGCCTATGGGGCAGATCCCAAGTGCCCTGGCACAACAAACACTCTCACAGTCCAAGTTAAATGTGCGAAGAAGGACAATGCTGCAGGTGATGCAGGAAATATTGGGTGATATGCTGGTTCTTAGACTACTTTTATTTGAGAATCTTGTTATGAGATGTAACAATGAAACCCAAGTGGGTCACATTACATTTCATTCTGAGCAATATACTACAATAATTGGGGAATGAATCTGCTCATCAATGATGAGATTCTCTTCTTTCGGAGTAGGAGATTGCCCTGTTGTAATTTTTCTTTTCCTTTTCAAGGGTTTGGCAAAAGTTTTGGCAATGCAAATCCTATTCATTTCATCATTCGAACTATACACATCCTCATTTGAAGTTCTAGTTCCAATTCAATTTTAAAAAATACATTTGACCATTAAACTAGCTGATTGTTCAGGCACACTCAAAGACGAGAGACTGCTAAGAACATGCTTAATGAAGAATATTATACAAACAAAATAGGAAGCTTCCTACTTTGCAGCCAAGGATCATACTTTGTTATTTATTTTTCTTTTTAAGTCTAGAGTAAGCATTAAATCAAGCTAGCTCAGAACCTTTGGCACTATCTCAATTTATATAAACTTGGATTTGCCACTCCTTCATGCCATTTCAACACAATTATAGCTCTCTTCAAATACCATGTCTAGTCTTCATTTTAATGACCAAACCATCTATATTGTCTATGAGGTGCAAGCTATATCAGCTCTAAGGTGGATTTTTATAGATTTCTCCATAATTTTTTAACAACCAAGAACCTCATCCAAAAAAGGCTAGCCAAAAGGTGTTATTTGGGTTCCTTGGCCATGTATAAATATCTAAAATTTATCTAGTGCATAGCCAATCTGGGACTAACCACATGCCCATAGGGTCCTCATAATTTTTGCTGTATGAGACAAACTCAACAAACTCATCTCTACCACACTCATCTACTGTGAGTATACTTTCTTTTTAG
>NW_024067747.1:650000-814984 GCF_009389715.1 Phoenix dactylifera
AAGCCGTTCGGAGTTCAGCTTTGGAAGCCAGAACCAGGACCAGGAGAGCCATGGAGTGGAGATCAGCGATGATCCACCGTCGACGCTTCTTCCCGGTGGGAAAAGATCGAATCTTGACGCTGGTTTCGGCGCGAACGGGCCGAGGGGGCCACCCTTTTCAAACCTGGACTCTGCTTCCAGAGAGCTCCGCCTCTCGGTCGACGATCCCTCCCCCACCTCCGATGACGGCGACCGGGACGGTGGCGCGGAGGTCATCCGGTGCACGTCGAATGCCTCCTTCCGGCGGCGGAGCTCGACCCTTCTCCGGGCCAAGACTCGGTCGCGGCTGCTGGACCCCGCGCCTCCTCCTCCTCCGCCGGCGGACGACGGCGAGAAGCGCGATCGGTCTCCGAATCCGTCGGAGCAGCTCCGTTCTGGGCTCCTCGGCCGGCCGGCCGACGACGATGACGAGGACCCCTTCTTCGACGAGGACACCCCCGCCGAAGAGAACTTCAAGCGCGGCCGATTCCAGCGGCGCACCATCCTCGAGTGGGCGAGCCTTGTTCTCATCCTCGCCGCCCTCGCCTGCAGCCTCTCCGTCGCCGCCTTCCGGCGGAAGGCCTTCTGGGGCCTCCGCCTCTGGAAGTGGGAGCTCCTCGCCCTCGTCCTCGTCTCCGGCCGCCTCGTCTCCGGTTGGGCCATCCGCGTCGCTGTCTTCTTCCTCGAACGCAGCTTCCTCCTCCGCAAGCGCGTCCTCTACTTCGTCTACGGCGTTCGGAAGGCCGTCCAGAACTGCATCTGGCTCGGCCTCGTCCTCCTCGCCTGGAGCCTGCTCTTCGACAACAAGGTCGAACGCGAAACCAAGAGCCCAGCTCTCACCATTGTCTCCGAAATCCTGCTCTGTTTCTTAGTAGCAACGCTTATGTGGCTCGCAAAAACCGTTCTTGTGAAAGCTCTGGCTTCCTCCTTCCATGTGAGCACCTACTTTGAACGCATCCAGGAGAACCTCTTCAACCAGTATGTGATCCAGACCCTCTCTGGTCCTCCCCAGATTGAAATCCAGCACGCCAGGGAGGAGGAGGAGGACTGCTTCTTCACGGAGGTGGAGAAGCTCCAGAGTGCAGGGGCTGCTGTGCCTACCGAGCTCAGATCAGCTACAATGCGGAGCAAGAGCTTGCAGATTGGGAAGAATGTGGGATATTCGAAGACGACCTCGAAGAAGGAGGCTACCGGCCAGAAGAATGAGGGGATCACGATTGACCACCTCCACAAGCTGAACCAGAAGAATGTGTCAGCTTGGAACATGAAGAGGCTGATGAAGATGGTCATGTATGGGAGGTTGATGTTGCTCGACGAGCAGATGCCAAATGCTGGTGCAGAGGATGAGTCAACGACAGAGATACAGAGCGAATTCGAGGCCAAGGCTGCTGCCAAGAAGATCTTCAGCAATGTGGCCAAGCCTGGTGCTCAGTAAGTCTTGCTTTCCTTTTAATTTTGCCGCCATTATCCCTAAATTCAGCTTGTTAACAATGAGATTCTACTTCTTCTTACATGGGAAATGTGGCAACAAAGTGGCCAAAACATATTAAATGAGTCAGACTTCTGCATAAGAAGGGAAATAGAGGTATATATGTGCTAGTGTGGAGACATTGATATATCCTACCACACTATCTTTGACACTGTTACTTGAACTCAATGCCAAGACTACACCAAGGGGTACGGCGGAAGCTGCATATTCAGCAAAAAGTCGAGGTTAGGTTCAGGGAAGGGGTTGCATCTTTCGCGCGAAAGAAGGATTCACCCTTCTTTGCACGAATCAACCGTTGGATCGCATAATGCTTGCTTCAAGATCTGAGCAGATGGATGAATGGAATTTCAGTGCTTCGAGAGTTGTGCATAGCGAGATCCAATAGTCAATGTCACAAAAGAAGATTAATTATTCTTTTGCATGAAAGATACAACCTGAACCCTCAGGTTCATAATGTTATTGCTAAAATATGAAGAGTCAAATTATTAAGCCATTTCTAAGTGAATTAAACCTGTGAAGTGTCTAAGAAACTTGTAACAATGAAAACAAAACAGATCCTGAAGTAGATCTTATGACCTAGAGTGAGGATAGAACACCAAAGGTGATCCATGGAAGAAGAGAGACTGAATGCTTAAATTAGTCATGTATTAAATGCTACTGGGCCAAAAAATGGAATTTTATGTGCTTATACATAAGTATACAGATAGACCATGCTTTAAACATGTATGGGTGAAGTGCCTATTATAGGATGTTTTACTCTCTCTATGGTGCCATCTAATTTAAATAGGGAGAAAAATCCATATTATACATGCTTGTTCTAACTTTTGTCGACAAAACTTAATAAAATGTCACTTGGTATGTACTCAAACTTGAATGTCCTTTATAAGATATAACATCCTGGTGAAAAATTGATAGCCTTTTCATTAGTATGTAAGTACAATCAAGTTGTTTATATGACATTTTGCAGTATTAGAACTTGATAGCTCCTCAGATACCTGTAATTGGTGGATTTGTTGATGGTCATATGCTTGGTGATCTCAAGAGGAGCTATGATTTTATGTAAGACCATATTTATTATGTTAATTTTTGACTTCCATGTAAACTTTTATGTGGATAACTTTATGATTCTTGCTAGTTTTGTGGAATAACTTGTCAAAATTGACAAATACATATTCTTCTCAAGAAAATGACAAAATCCATATGGCTGATAGATAATGGTATCAACAGTTCATAATTGGTACATGAGACATCAAAGCCATCAGGGAAGGGAAACTGTGGTTATTGGATAATGCACAAGGCACCTAAGATTTCTGGCACCATACTGAAAAATACAGAGAAGCAAACCAAGATAAGTTTACTCTCAGAAGATATTTTTGATCTGGATGCAAATAAAACTGCTTTGAGAAGCCTAGACTTTGATTGTTTGGGTACTGAAATTTTCTTTGCTGTGCTATTCCTATTAAGCTAGAATATCTCTAAATTTGGCTGTGGATATATAACAATGTAGTAAAAATTAGCAGGAAAGATATGTTGCATCCCCCTTTCTCCAGCAAAATTGTTCTACCATTTGATTTCTAATAATCATTATCGGGGCTCAAAATCTAATGACTTGATGTTTGTTATTAGAATAGCAATTCAATGTTATTCGAGTTAGTATCAATTTATATTTTATTCATATGCAATTCATGATCCAGCACTTGCTTTCTTTGTTTGTGTTCTTCTCATTGCATTCTGTAATACTTGTAAACTTTTGCTTAGCTAGTATTGAAACTTTAGAGCTAATCTACAAGGTACATCTACTACATAGATATATGACCTATACATTTCTATAGTCATGAGTTATAAATTTTTACGAATGTTTTAAGGTACATCTACTTGGTAGATCTGATGCGTTTCATGAAGATAGATGAAGCTCTGAAAACTATGAACCTGATTGAAAGTGATCAAGTAAGCAACAGAGTCAGTAAGAAGTCTCTCAAGAATTGGGTGGTAAGGAATCTTGTTTTCTTGTATTTCTTATACTCTGACCACAAGATATTATGCTATTGGTATAAATAAATGACAAATTAGTATTAAAATGTAAAAAGTTCTTTATGGTTGGTTTCTATTGCAGATTCATGCTTTCAGAGAACGTAGAGCTCTATCTTTCACATTAAATGATACCAAAACAGCGGTGAACAAGCTCCACCTAATGGCAAACATAGTAGTAGTTGTTATTGTGGGCTGTATATGGCTTCTCATTCTAGGCTTTGCGCCAACCCAGTTTTTTGTTTTCATTAGCTCTCAGCTGCTTCTGGTAACTTTTGTTTTTGGAAACACATTGAAGACAGTCTTTGAAGCCATTATTTTCTTATTCGTGACTCACCCTTTTGATGTTGGCGATCGCTGTGAAGTGGAAGGACTACAGGTAAAGAATTATAACCTGACATGTTACTGGTGTTTTCTTCTGTCTTGAGTTTTGCAAGTCATCAAGAGTTGCGACAATGTTTTTCAGATGGTTGTTGAAGAGATGAATATCTTGACAACAGTTTTTCTAAGGTATGATAACCAGAAGATTATATATCCGAACAGTGTGCTTGCTACCGTACCTATTGGAAACATCTATAGAAGTCCAGATATGGGAGATTCAATTGATTTCTGCATTCATGTTGCAACTCCAGTGGAAAAGCTTGCTGTCATGAAAGAAAGAATAAAGGAGTAAGTATGATAAAAACTTCTTCATCTAAAGATTTGTCCAAAAGTTAAGACCTACTAGCATGATAAAAACTTCTTCATCTAAAGTTCTGTCCAAATGGTAAGATCTACTTGTCGCTTTAATCTGCAACATAAAACAAAGGGAATTTGTAGAGTATGTGATTGCAAAATCATGAGGCTGAAAATAAGATCCATTTATGCTCTATGCTAGAAATAGAAGTATTACCCACCCAATATCTGCCAACGACGAGCTATTCCAGAAGAGACTATATTTTTCTAAAAATCTAAGATCACCTTTAGGTTCCTACATTGATAGGTAACTCTAATGGTTTTAACCAAGTCATTTCCTCGTCCATTGAAACATCCAGTATACTTTTTTCTTTTTCAGAATTAAATTTTATTTAATCTTAAACTTGCTATTTATTGCATTTTATTGATTAACATCCAGTTTTTGCTTTTTAGGTTGTTTCAGAGCTTCTGCCTGTTTATTCCTTGACTCTTCAGAAGAATGCAGTTATAAATTATGCTAGCTCAGTCACTAGCATATACTGTCACCATATGAATCTTGTAGATTTCGGGCACTGATTATATTTTGTCCCTTTTTCTTGATGGAAAAATGAAGGTTATGATTTGTCCCCTGGTGCTCACACGTTTGAGGCCACTAATTATGCACCCACCTCTTTAGCAGGAAACATACTGTCTTTCTATGAGAAAATAAACCCCTACAAAGCATATATGAATTTGAGTACTTTCGTTCTCTACTTTGCATTGCCTAGTCAGTCTCCAAGCATTTGGTATTCCCTGCTTTGCTCGGACCACATCCGCATACCTTGAATAGTTTCCTGTTGCCATGATCTATCATACTTGCTTGTGTAATTTGAATTCTCTCTCTGCTGTAACTATTTCAGGTTTATTGAGAGAAAGAAGGACCATTGGCATCCTAATCCTACAGTCATGCTCAGAGATATAGACGACATGAACAGGTTGAAGGTATCAATCTGGTTGCAGCACAGAATGAATTATCAACAAATGGGAGAGAGATGGAAGAGGAGAGAGCTCGTGGTCCAGGAGATGATTAGACTATTAAGGGAACTTGACATTGAGTACCGGATGTTGCCACTTGATGTTAATGTCCGTCGCATGCCTAATGCATCCTCGATGCAGTTACCATCTACTTGGACAACATGCAGCTAATTGGATAAACTCAGTTCTCAGTTCAAGGTATGGTGTGATTGATGATAAATTAGGCTGAGCTTATATGAACATATACCATGAGGGAGCTTTTGGTTGCTTTCATGGTGGAAATTTTGTCCATTCCAATCTTTCCATTTTGTAGTTATGTGTTTCTTTTGCATGTACATGGTGCAAATTTCTTGATCTTAGGGCCACCTTGTTAATGAGAGCCACTGAAATGTACATCCATGCTGAGCCTGCTCTTCTCATTGAAATGGTGGTTGCTATTTCTCCACTGGAGATTGAGATCCTCCTCAAAAACTCACTCTCACTTATGAAACTGAAGTTTGAACTGAACTCCGAAAGATGATCAATATAATGGAGTTCAGACACTGCATGCATCAGAATGTTCCTCGTATTGTCGCCAACCTGTACAGGCCAAAGAAATCTAGAAAGCTATTAACTTTATATTGATTTTTCATACATTATACGTATCAATCTAGAAGAGTACAATCTATGAACTGGAAAACTTACCCAACGGGTCTGCAAATACTTTGCATGAATACAACCCGATCCGGTTAGCAAATGGTTGGAGATCCGGATTTAAAGTCATCGACCCAAAAAGAAAACCAGATCTAATCAAGGTCATGTTTGCCTCCTTTGGCCTAATTGATCGATACTAATCTGAATTAAACAATCTCCAGCAACTACTAGTTGGATGAAATCATGTCAACTTGTCATCGTTTTAAGCCACTCTAACATGGTGTCAGGGAGTTATAAACCAGCGGTCCAAGAGCCGGACACCTTCCCGAACGTCCAACCATCCATCTTGTACCCACTCAAGATAAGAGACGTGCTTCCTACTGCTTCCTTCCTTCCGGGTTGGTCAAAGAACAAACACTAGCTTCTGGTTTGAGAATTTTTTTCTACTGTTCTTCCTTAAACTCGCTGTAGAGTGAAGGGAGACAGAGAGAGATGGGGAGTGTGAAGGTGTACGGCCCTCCAATGTCGACGGCGGTGTCGAGAGTTCTGGCCTGCCTGCTGGAAAAGGAAGTGGAGTTCCAGCTCCTCCCCATTAACTTGTCCAAAGGCCAGCACAAATCCCCCGACTTCCTCAAACTCCAGGTCTCTCGCTCTCTCTTCACACGCCTACGCTTTCTTCCTCTCTTGTTAGCAATTAACACCTAATTTATTTATCTCCTCCTCTCTCTCTTTCTCCAACAGCCCTTTGGCTAAGTCCCCGCCTTACAGGATGATTCCACCACTCTCTTCGGTCCGTACCCCGATCTCCCTCTCATGATAACACTACGTTCTTCTCGGGAATTTTGTAGAAAATCTCCACTTAATTGGCAAGTTTTTAATTTTTCTTGAGAACATGATCCCTTTTATTTTTGCTAGATCATCATTTTGGTCAAAAAAAAAAAAAAAAAAAACATTATCCCTGTGCCTCGGTCCTCATCAGTCAATGTGTGTGCATTGGTCAAGACAAATGTCTTTATCTGGCTGTTGCAAAATAATGAACCGATAAAACGGGCTATTTTTGCAGGATGTTCAATAAATATAGGCCATATTTATAAGTATGAAAAATCAAATGATCTCCTTCTATAATTTTTCTCGAGAAACTCAACACAATGAGCACTCTAACTGCTGTTATATTTTGAAGACCAGATATGCTATTTATATATGCAAATTCAGATAATAGCTGTTATTTTGCACTATCCATTTAATGAAAGACAGAACTGTTAGTTAACATCTCCATTGTTCATTAAAATAAATTCTATATTTTAAGTATAAAATACATCATTTTCCTCAAAAAAATATAAAATACATTATTATCTCACAATGTTTTATTTGGCAAACAGTAATGTGCATGAAGGATAGCGTTCGTTATTTTTCCACTGTTATTAATTTTTGCCATCGTGGCCAGCAACAGCCACTATAGCAGTTGACACTTTACATCTAAATAAACTCACTGCCGAGTTAAAAGAACAGATAATAATTGCTAATAATTTGTAATAAAAAAGAAATGCTGATATGCATGTCTACGGTGAGGCTAACTCAGCTGCGGACTGGGTGGTCATATATGTGGCCAACCACTCTGGAGATACTATTTGGGTTGGGGAGAGGAAGCTATTTAGTGCTTGCCGAGATATACTACATTTTGGTTTTCTTAGATGTATCCATATTAGATTTATATAAATCATTCGTTTTTTTATTTTGGGAGGAGGATGTTTTAGTTGATGGCATACTCTGCAGAGTCAAGGGCCATCTGCCGTTATATCTGTGACAAGTTCCCGGCCCAAGGCAACAAGTCCTTGATGGGAAGTGGGCCAAGTGGCCTAGTGGGGCGGGCCTTGGTGGACCAGTGGGTAGAGGCAGAAGCCCAGAACTTCAATCCCCCCAGCTCTGCACTGGTCTTCCAGCTGGTCTTCGCCCCAAGCATGAAGCTGAAGGCAGACCCCGCGGCCATCAGGGAGAGCGAGGCAAAGCTCAAGAAGGTGCTCGACGTCTACGAGCGCCGGCTCGGAGAATGCCGGTTCCTGGCCGGGAATGAATTCTCCCTGGCTGATCTTTCTCACCTCCCCAATGCCCACTACCTGGTGACTGCCGCTGATAGAGCCCACCTCTTGACTTCCCGGAAGAATGTGGGTAGGTGGTGGGAGGAGATTTCAGCCAGGCCTTCTTGGAAGAAAGTCGTCGAGATGCGAAAAGCTCCACTGGCTTGAGTGCTTCTTCTTCTAGTATTTTATCTCAAGTTTGTGTTTGTTGTTGAGGTGAATAATGAACTTGTCCTCTGTTGCTCTTGCTGACCATTGAGTTGGATTTGGATTTGTTTTGAGTTCAGAGCTTTATTCGGGTGTTTGAGAATCCTAAGGTTGAAGTTTTCAAGAGCTGCTTCCTCGGTTACACTTGATGTTTATGGTTTCTGGCTTTCTGCTCTTTTTTTGATCATCAAGCATGGAGAATGATTGCGAGGTTAATGAATGCGAAGAGGCTTTGTATTACTATGCCGCTTCAGTAAATCCACCAAGGGCTATAGTTATAGGGCTCGTTTGGTTCGCGGGAAGTATTTTCCCTCCTAGGAATATGATTCCTGGGAATGAGATTCCTAGGAAGAGGATACCTAGGAAAGTACTTTTGACATGTTTGGTTAACCATGGGAAAGTGACTAATTTCCAAAGTGCTTATGTTTGGTTGACCATCCACTTTCCTAGGAAAGTTATGTATAATTCCTATTATGCCCTTAATAAAAATTAGGTCTTTAATGCCTCTTTAATGCTTCTTTAATGCTGAAGGGTCTTTTTGGGAAAAAATAAAAAAGGAGTGATTCCCACCTCATGGGAAAGTAACTTTCCCATGTTTCTCATGGGAAAGACTTTCCCATGAAATGTGGGAATCATATTCCCATGGGAATACAACTTTCCCATCTCTCTCCTTTGAAAACTCCAACCAAACAAGAGGCATTTCATTACTTTCCCGTTGACCACACTTTCCCCCCTCGTTTTCCTGCGAACCAAACGAGCCCATAGTGATTGTCCTATTCAAGTAATCATTTCCGAACACCTCATATCGTTTCCGAAGCATATAATAATTCGATTATCTATCGACGGTTTCTTGCCTGATGTCATAGGTTTCAAAGAAACAAATGCGTTTTTTTTTTATTGGCCCACAAATTAACCTGGATAGATTGATGAGCTAGATTCAACTAATCCATATAATGTATATAGATTGGACTGAGTTTAATTGCATCAATTAGAAAAACAAATAGGAATTATGGAATTATATGCATTTATTTTATCTCTTCATCCAGCTTATCTACTAATTCGAAATTGAATTTGACCTCTTTCCATATTTTCCAAGCGGTAGTTAGTTAAGGACTTTATTATAATTTCATTTTCTTTATGAACAAGATCATGTCCCTCATTTTGAATTTGTATACATGCTTCTAAACCTACCTGATTAGCTATATGCATTTCCCCCAACCAAGGTTCACTTTTGCCGGTCCAGCTTTATGTTACTTTGTTGCTTCTGAAGGGCTAACTTGAACTTTTCATAGATGTTTCTAATATTATGTGAAATTACAATGAGATCTCCAATTATCCAATAGAAATAATTTATCATTGGCTGAAAAAGTCTGCATTCATCCAGGATTTGCTGGAAGATGCACAAACTAGCAATAGTTCACAAATTGTATCATAACAACAAATATTTTTTTTTGATTAGCCTTTTGCCGATTAGACCAATAACTTTATATTATAAGTCGGTAATTGAAATAAAGAAACTGGAAGCTTCAAGTATGGCCGTCCAACCAACTAAAATTTGTGTTTTAGCATGCATAGGACATCTTAATTAGAAGAAAAAAAGGGATTGATTTAATAAACTGAGTTGGGATGAGTTGACAAATGAGTTAAAAATATATATTTTTTCTCTCTCTCTCTCTCTCTCTCTCTCTCTGTTTTTGTTCTCCCTCTTCAGGGAGATGTACCGTGCAAGACTCAAATTGGAACCTCTTTTGAGGAAAGAATTCTGACTGCTGGAGTGTCAACTTGTTCATATAATTTTAGGAAACACGTAACACACTGCGTTATCCATAATTTTTTTCTTTATTAGCGTGATTATGTGTCAACCTATATTATTATTTTTTATTAGTACGATCTTGTTAGAATAATTTTAGGGATCATATAACAATCTGTATCAGTCTATATTATTTTCTTTATATGAAGTCTGTATACGAGTATATATAACTTACTGAATGGGATGGATCAGAGAAATAAAATCACTTTTCTGTCTTTTTTTTCTTGTTTTTCTTTCTTATGCAAATCTTTTAATATCCCCCGCCCTCCCCATTCATCCATCTGATTCAATACTTGAGCGGGCAAGGTATTGCCTAATCATTAACTTACATACTTTGGGTGCAAACAGCAACATCCAGAGTTAGCGAGACAAGGCTCATCAGTTCCGTTATGTCTTTCTTTCTCTTCCTGCATGAACTCACACGCATAACTTCCTTTATTTTGTTGGTCCCACGTAGCGACCTTCCATAATTAGCAGTGGACAGAGTCTTTCTTTCGTTATTTGTTTGTAGTCGTGGATGCACTAAGCCCCTAATCATGGATGCCCCATTGCGGTACGAAGAAGTTACGCCTTGTTGAAGACTAAAGCACTGAAGGTTCTCTGTGCCAGACTTGCATGCAGGTTTTTCTTTTCAACAGCATTTCTCGTCACGAAAACGATTTATCAATGAGTTGCGCATAGAGGCTGCTGAAGAAGTTGCCAAGGCAAACAAAACTACGAACACTTCAGGCTTGTTTGGTTCGCAAAAAAAAAAAGAGGAAAAGTATGGTCAATAAAAAAGTAATAAGATACCTCTTGTTTAATTAAAGTTTTCAAAAAAGAGAGATGGAAAAATTGTATTTTCATTGAAATATGATTCTCACATTTTATGGAAAAATTTTCTCTATGAAAAACATTAAAAAATTATTTTTATATGAATCGAAAATTATTCTATTTTTATTTTTTTCCAAAAAAACCCTTCAGCATTAAAGAGGTATTAAAGATCTAATTTTTATTAAGGGTATAATAAGAATTACACATAACTTTTCTAAAAAAGTGGATGATTAACCAAACATAAGTACTCTGAAAATCTGTCACTTTTACATGGTCAACCAAACATGCCAAAAATACTATTTTAGACATTCTTTTTCTAAAAAATTTATTAGAAATCATATTGGTAAAAGAAAAAATAATTCTCGGCCCTACGGTTTTCCTTGGATGGATATGATTCCCGCGGACCATGATGCTTTAGCTTGCTGCAAGCAACCATGAGACTTTTTCTTTTGCTGTGCAGTCTCTTTTTTGATTTAATCCTTTATGCTGTCCATCAAACATCATAATTTCAAAAGCCCCTGCCATGATGGACGCAGGATTATGCTAACTCGTGATTACAGATGTGATTAGACAGGTGATTTAATCACGAGCAGGCATGCCAGTATCATGCGCCCGACAAGTATTTTTTGCGATCCACTGGCGCATCATAGCTTTTCTTAGTTCTGATTAAATCAATATTCCTTGCTGATGAACCCAAACCATTAAAAGTCCAGTACACTGTTTGGCTAGAATTTTCATGATTAAAATAATCACGTTTATAATGGTTGTTATTAGTCATCATAATGAAGAAGAACAGATAATAGCAATTAAATAGATCATGTAACTGCTAACAGAATAAATAATTTTTAAAATTAAAAATTAAAAAATATCTAGAGTCATTATAACATGTCATGTAGTAGGCCGGAGCGGTTATAACTGTCATTATACCATTACAACAACCCTTATAAAACAATGCTGCACCAAAGTCTACACCAAAATTTGCTGTACCAGCTCGAATCGAACGGTACAGAGCGTATCATATCATACCGTTTCGATATCGGTACCGATACAGATAATATACCGACACTCGGTACATCAAAAAAAATTTATACCATACCATACTAATGCTGTACTAGTATGGCACAGATACGAAGTTCGGTACCGAGACGGCGAACTTTGGTCTATACATTACAATGTTTAAGTCCTTTTTCACCCTATTATCTCTCCTTTGTTCTTAAACTTAATTGTCCATTTAAAATAGGTGACACATATGTCAACACACAAACAACCAGGCCTTGAGGTTGGTGGGGCTACGTTAGCCTTTAAAAAATGGCTCCAATCTGCGTTATAGTGCAACACCAGAACTAGTTAACTTCACAAACTCAGCTAATACACGCCCACTAATTCGAGGATTTTCTGAAATTCCAGCAGTTTAAGCTAAACAACAAACACTGAAACCGAAGTTTATAAGATGCACACAAAGCCCCCAAGCTATCCCTCCTTTCCCTTTTCCTTTTTCTTTTTCCTTTCTCCTTTTTCTTTTTTTTATTCTATCTTCTTTTCTTAATTCTTACCCTTTCTCACTCTGTCCTAGCATCTTCTTTGCTTGCTCGGTGAAGTTTGTAATGCCAACTCCATTTACATAAAGTCCCAGAGAGATGCAGTAACTGATGTTCCACTGCGACATCTTGTTCATGGCGACGTCACCGATAGTGGAGGTGTACTATTGGAAGCCCGTCTTACCAGGTGTGTCGAGGGTGCTTGCATGTCTCAATGAGAAGGCCGTCGACTTTAAGCTCATTGACATGTACGAGGGCCAGAGAATGTCCCCCGACCTCCTCAAGCTCCAGGTAGCTCATCTCCACCTTAAGAGTTTGAAATTTCGTCCCTGGTCCAGCGAGAGCTTTCTCAAGGAAGTACCTCGCAATTTGTTGAGCCATTGGATATCCAGTGGCCGCATATAGTACATGGCTCCAGTTTGTAATGCTTGCAACTTCTCGCTCTGTAATGTCTTCTTCTTCTTGAGCAGGCACCAAACCAAGTCCTTGTCCGTGGGTTTGAAAATGGAAGAGAGTTTCTTTCCGGTAATGCATTCTAATTTTGATTTACATGAATTTCTTCTTCATTCCATTTGTCAGGATATCAAAGTCCAAACCAAAACCATCTCTGGTCCTGCCAAGTCTTTGATGAGCCTCTAACCAAATACTTCTTGCCTGATTATTTTGTCATCCAGCGAGAAAAAAGGAAGCTACTTTAAGTTCACGAGACCAATCTTAAAATCAAGTAGTTAGAGAGCAATAATCTGCTACATAACAAGCCAATGTTTAGAAACCAAACAGAAACCACCATCCTGTCCTAAATGGCGGATCTTAAGCGATCGAGATTAAGAACTTTTAGCAGGCAAACGTACTAAAAGTGATAACATGAGGTTTACTGTTTCTCAGAATCCAGAGCGATATGCCGCTATATTACAGAGAAGTATGCGGAGCGTGGGAACAGATATCTGCTGGGAAGAGATCTCCTAGAAAGGGCTTGCATCGAACAATGGCTGAAGTCAGAGGAGCAGAGCTTTGACCCTCCGAGCTGGGAACTGGTCTTCCACCTGGCCTTTGCCCCCCTCATAGGCCTCAACAAACAAGACACAGCTCTTATCACCCAGAATGAACAGAAGCTGGCAAGGGTCCTGGATGTTTATGAACAAAGACTAAGCGAGAACAAGTTCCTAGCAGGTAATGAATTTACTCTGGCAGATCTCTCACATCTCCCCAACTCGTACTACCTTGCAGACTCCCAACAATGGGGCTACCTCTTTGACTCAAGGAAGAATGTCAGAAGATGGTGGGAGGATATCTCAGCGCGGCCTTCATGGTTGAATGTGGTAGAATTACTGAATGAGGTTGATGTGCTGCATGAGCATGCTGATACCGAAGATGCTGCTACATCTCAAGAGACCTCCACTCTGCTATTTTCTAAATCTCGTGGAACAGAACCAATCAAAGTAGCCCATGTTATCCAGACTCCCATGACTGTTCAAGCTGTTCCGCAATCAAAGGATAGTCCTGAAAGAGCTCTGACCAAACCAACTGCTCCTCCACCAGATACTACACCGCAGGCTCCTCAATCCACTGCCCCAGCAACAACAGAAGCAGTCCCTCCTCAAACTACTACACCCAAAGCTCCACCTTCTCAGACAACTTTGCCACCAACAGCTCCTCCTCCTGCACCGAAAACTGAACCAGCTCCAGAGGCACAGACAACCACCCAGCCAGGTCCTGCTTCCTCTGTTGAATCAAGACCTCAACAAGCTCCTCCCACTAAGTTAACCGCTGAACCCGAGTCCACTGTTCAGCCCACCACAAGACCGACCTCTATTGCCGAGCCTGAAAAACAACCAATTCCACCAGCCTCAACTGACCAGCCAAGTCTTCAGCCAACCAACCATTCCGCCAAGCCTACCACAACCCCTCCAAGTAAGTAAACCCATAAACAGAAAAATGCTGAAATGTATTTCTTACAAGCAATTAATTAGTCTACTCAATTTTCTCCACCAGCTGAATCAGCACCTGAAGCTGCAGAGACTACTACTCAACCTGCTCCTCCACACTCTCAGTCTGCTCCAGCTGAAACAAGATCTCAACAAGCTCCTCCCACTAAGTTAACCCCTAAACCCGAGTCCACTGTTCAGCCCACCACAAGACCAACCTCTGTTACTGAGCCTGAAAAACAACCAACTCCACCAGCCTCAACTGACCAGCGAAGTCTTCAGCCAACCAACCATTCCGCCAAGCCTACCACAACCCCTCCAAGTAAGTAAACCCATAAACAGAAAAATGCTGAAATGTATTTCATACAAGCAATTAATCAGTCTACTGAATTTTCTCCACCAGCTGAATCAGCACCTGAAGCTGCAGAGACTACTACTCAACCTGCTCCTCCACACTCTCAGTCTGCTCCAGCTGAAACAAGATCTCAACAAGCTCCTCCCACTAAGTTAACCCCTGAACCCGAGTCCACTGTTCAGCCCACCACAAGACCAACCTCTGTTACTGAGCCCGAAAAACAACCAACTCCACCAGCCTCAACTGACCAGCCAAGTCTTCAGCCAACCAACCATTCCGCCAAGCCTACCACAACCCCTCCAAGTAAGTAAACCCATAAACAGAAAAATGCTGAAATGCATTTCTTACAAGCAATTAATCAGTCTACTCAATTTTCTCCACCAGCTGAATCAGCACCTGAAGCTGCAGAGACTACTACTCAACCTGCTCCTCCACACTCTCAGTCTGCTCCAGCTGAAACAAGATCTCAACAAGCTCCTCCCACTAAGTTAACCCCTGAACCCGAGTCCACTGTTCAGCCCACCACAAGACCAACCTCTGTTACTGAGCCCGAAAAACAACCAACTCCACCAGCCTCAACTGACCAGCCAAGTCTTCAGCCAACCAACCATTCCCCCAAGCCTACCACAACCCCTCCAAGTAAGTAAACCCATAAACAGAAAAATGCTGAAATGTATTTCTTACAAGCAATTAATCAGTCTACTAAATTTTTTCCACCAGCTGAATCAGCACCTGAAGCTGCAGAGACTACTACTCAACCTGCTCCTCCACACTCTCAGTCTGCTCCAGCTGAAACAAGATCTCAACAAGCTCTTCCCACTCAGTCAACTCCTGAACTTGAGTCCACTGTTCAGCCTACCCCAAAAGCAGCCTCTGCTACAGAGCCTGAAAAACAACTAGCTCCACCAGCCTCAACCGACCAGCCAAGCCTTCAACCAGCCAACCATTCCACCAAGCCTACCACAACCCCTCCAAGTAAGTCAACCTGTGAACAGGAAAATGCTTAAATATCTTTCTTACAAGCAATTAATCAGTCTATTCAATTTTCTCAACCAGCTGAATCAGCACCTGAAGCTGCACAGACTACTACTCAACCTGCTCCTCCACGCTCTAAGTCTGCTCCAGCTGAATCAAAATCTCAACGAGCTCCTCCCACTCAGTCAACTCCTGAATTTGAGTCCATTGTTCAGCCTACCACAAGCCCAGCTTCCGCTACCGCGCCTGAAAAACAACCAGCTCCACCAGCCTCACCCGACCAGCCAAGTCTTCAACCAGCCAACAATTCCAGCAAGCCTACCACAATCCCTCCAAGTAAGTCGATCCCTAAACTGGAAAATGCTGAAATGTCTTCCATACAACTAATTAATTAGTCTACTCAATCTTCTCCACCGGCTGAATCAGCACCTGAAGCTGCACAAACTACCACTCAACCTGCTCCTCCACACCCTCAGTCTGCTCTGGCTGAATCAAGACCTCAACAAGCTCCTCCCACTCAGGCAACCCCTCAACCTGAGTCCACTGTTCAGACTACCTCAAGAGCATCCTCTACAACCGAGCCAGAGAAACAAGAAGTTCCACCAGCCTCAACCGACCAGCCAAGCCTTCAACCAGCCAACTATTCCACCAAGCCTACCACAACCCCTCCAAGTAAGTCAATCCGTGAACTGGACAATGCTGAAATCTCTTCCATACAACCAATTAATCAGTCTACTCAAGCTTTTCCACCAGCTAAATCCGCACCTGAAGCTGCACAGACTACTACTCAACCTGCTCCTCCACGCCCTCATAGCACCCAGGATAAGTCGCAATCAAATTCACAGCCAGATAGTGTTACCCAGTCAGCTTCTCAACCCACACCCACTGCCCAGTCAATCACTCAGCGAGCTCCTGATATGCAGTCCGCTGGTGAACCTGCTACGAGTGATCAATCATCAGTCCAAACAGTTCAAACTGCATCAAAGACTCCTACCACTGAGTCCACCAGTGAATCATCTTCTATTTCCCAGTCTACAACACAAGCAGCTCCCATTTCTCACACTGCCACTCAACCAGATCAGACAGCACCCGGTGTGAAGTCTAATCCTCAACCAGCCTCTGCTGCTCAGCCTTCCCTGAGTACACCCCCTACTGCTGAGATCGCCAGTCCACCAGCCAATATTGCTACCAACCTAACCCCTCAACAAGATCCCAACACCCGGCAAAAGCCTCGGCCTGATCTGAATGCTCAGTCAGACACATCAAGTACACTAAACCTGCAACCAAGTCAGAGTACCCAGCAAAGCTCTGAGACAGATGTGAATGTTTCATCAAAAGATAAACAAGATTCTGCTGGAAACCAGTCAACACCTCAACAAGCCACTCCTAGCAGCCAGCCACCGGCCAATACTGGTGAGACCATGACTCCACCATCCAGTACTATGAAGTCTGGTCCTCAACCAGCAAGTACAACTGCCAACCTAAGCTCTGAAACAGAATCCAACATCCAGACAAAGCCTCAGCAAGACCTGAATGCTCAATCAACCACATCTGCTACCTCAAACCCACAACCAGGTTCAAATACCCTGCAAAACTCTCAAACAGATTCAGATGTTCCATCAAAAACTAAAGAAGATTCTGTTGGGACCCAGTCTAAACCTCAACAGGCTACTCCAAATACTGAGCCCAACTTCCAAACAGAAACAGGTACTCAGTCAACATCTCAACCAAAAGAAGGGGCTCCGTCAACTGTTCAACCAAGCTCCAATGATCAGCAAAACCCTCAAACAGCTGCTCCTAATGACCAATCAAAACCACAACAACCAGATTCTATTGCCTCATCAACTGCTGAACCAGCTTCCGGTCAGTCTACCTCTCAATCATCAGCTGCTAGTGGGCTGACCCCTCAAACCGGCCCTACTGGTGAGCAAACCAATAAAAAAGATTCTTCCACTCCTACAAAGTAACCAGCCTCTGCAGTCTGCTATCTAGCAAACCACATTGAATCGTGGCTTTGCATTAGTCAAAAACTCCACTTCCATCACTTTGTCTCCATCAGGTCCTTCTTCTTCTACTCCTTGATCATCTGCAATCCAATTTCAGTGGCCCACAAATAATCAGATCATTTTGAGTTATGTGCAGAACCTCTGCTCTTCTATTTTCTGTTACCATGGTGTTTGCTTTCAGAACTTCTATATATCGGTTTGTTTTGTGGAATGTTATGATGTATATGTTAAGTTTGCTTGATCAGAAGCAAGTCTCTGTTTCAATAAGCGATGTATGCCAAGAGTTCACCTTCACTCTGAGGATAGCTAAATTGGGAGTGTAATATTAGACACTATACCTTTCATGTTTTGCATAGTGTGGTGAAAGAAAATGTATGGTGCTGAGAAATATTTATTTTACTTCTCTTTTTTATGTAGGAAGGCCAGTTAATGGATTTCTCCCTCCTCTTCCAGATAAGATTCTAGAGTATTAAGGCAAGATAGATACATCCATAATTACAGTACTGCATTATCGATTCATAAAAAAAAAAAAAAATTGATTGTAAAAAAAAAAATCAAATTCAAATCATTTTATCACCGATAAGATCTTGGCTACTTATAAAGTACTTCGTGAATCAGTCACGTTGATCACACATACTGAATACTAGTACTAACAACTGTTTTCATATTGTTCATGAAGGAAAAAATTTTGAATAGGTCCTTACAGAATTTGTAATCCTTTCACTTAACATGCCATCAAATTTGTGAAGGTATGAGCCAGTCCTACACCGATATCAAGCAGAATTCTTGCATGTGTTTCACAGAAATTACTAAACTTGTCAAATTTGCAAATAAATCAAATTTGTTAGATATTTTTTTTAAAAAAAGGAATAGAGGAGAAGACCGTGTTTTTCAATGTTAGGCTAGATCAAGCAACTGTTGAGTTCAAAATTCGCCGCTACTCCGTATTAATGCTACATTAGTATTGTGTTGGTATGGTATTGTACGAAATATTTTCGGCAGATTGAGTATCGGTACGCCTCCCATACCGGGTACCGGTACCGAATTGGTATAGTGCGCCCTATACCGTCCGGTTTGGGCTGGTACGGCAAACCATGGTTAAGTTGACGCTAGAAAGATATAACTTTATAACATCCATTGACTCTTCTATAGGGAGAAAGGGATAAATCTAAAATGAGATATATTGCACTTGCTATTTTGATGGCTGCAGGTAATAGCAAAACTTGATAAGGAAGAGGAAGAGGAGCTGCAGACTTCAACAACTCTGTTTATGTTTCAATGATTTGGCTCGATGTCATAACTGACAGGAAATATTTGGTTTTAGCTGATATCATAGGCTCCAAATCAGGCTGAGTAACCTATTCATGACCATCATACGAGTTCCATGCAGAAAACTTGCTATCTAAATCTACCTGCACAGTGTCATTTTATAATGAAGAAGAGAACATTCTATTTTGATGGCTGTAGGTAACAGAAAAACTTGAGAAAGAAGAGGAAGAGGAGCTGCAGACTTCGACGAATCAATTTATGTTTCAGAAGATTTGGCTCGATGTTGGAACTGAGAGAAAATATTTGGTTTTAGCTGATATTGTAGGCTGCAAATCAAGCTGAGTAACCAATTCACGACCATCATAAGAATTCCATGGAGAAAACTTGCTAGCAAGATCTACTCATGCAGTGTCATTTTATAATAAAGAAGAGCAACATGAAGACTAACCTAGCATGCATCAGTGCAAAATAAGAAGAAAACAAACAGGTCAATGGAAGCAGTAAAATGATCTCTAAATCTGCTACTGCGATATCATTTCACAAGAACTGTTAGTTCATCATCCATATATGGCATCATTTCAGAAACAAATGGTCCGAAATGAAAGATTAAGAATCAGAATAATCAATTGCCATAGCTTACAAGCAAATCAAGGATTTATAGGGCAAGATAATGCACCTACAAGCCGCTGTAGCACAAGCTGTCAAATGGATTGAGTTAGATAGTTCATTACTAGCATAACCAGTCCCGCACTGCCTTTCCCTGTGCTACAAATCGACCAGCATTCTTCCTATCTATCCTCATTGAGCTATTCAACTGAAACATCATCTCTGAAACCAGCATTTTCACTGGAGATTCCCCAATTTTATCACTTTTCTTGCCCGATCCACAAACAACTGAGATTTCCAGAGGAACAACTTCATCCACCCTGAACCTCATTCTCAGCTCCTCCATCCACTGTAATAAGATCACATACGCAGAAGACACATGAAACCCATGCAAGTCCAACTTCCCTTCATTAGGAGACCACTCCAAAATGTCAACCAAAACTGATGACCCAACCAGCTCCCTAACCAGCAATGCTTCATCCGGCGACGGAGAATCCTCCTCCACCTTCTTGACCAAAGCCGCAATTGAAAGAGGAAAATGCTTAGCATCCTGTACTATTGAAATAATTGTTGGGCATGAATTCAACACAACGTTAAATGTCCGAATTGAGAAACCAACACCCAATTTCTTCATCTTCCTAATCCAAGAAACCATTTCGGCGAGCTCCCCATGATCACCATAGCAAGAAAGAACAACATTGGTGCAAATCGTGTCGACGGCCAATCCAGCATCCTCCATTATCCCAAGAACCCTTCTCATCTCTGCGAAAGACCCCAACTTCCCGTAGCTCTGCAAGACCAGCCTGAACTCAAAAGGTGAAGGCCTGAATCCTAGCAAAGCCATCTCCTTTAGCTTCTCCTCGGCATCAACCGGCAATCCCATCAAGCAGAGGGCCTTAATCATCGATTCGTAGGGCTTCCTCCTAGAGCACGGCATTTCACGCAAACGAAAGTAGAAATCAAGAGCCAAGTCCTTCAATCCGCGCTCGGAGAAGGCCTCGATGAGGTCGCAGTAGAAGAGGGAGATTTCTAGATCGGAATTAAGCCTGGAGACCGATTCCGAGATTAGGCTTTCAGCCTCGGCGGCGCGGCCCTGGTTCACGAGCACGGCGGCCATGGCGGCAGCGAGCTTGGGGTTCCATTTGAACCAAATGGCCTCGCTGATTCTTCTATAAATCTACACAAAAATGAAAGCTTTCTTCAATTTTCGAAAAGATTTTGTTACCGTGGATAATTTGAGGGAGAACGAGTCGGGGAATTACCGGGAGGGAGAAGGGGGAGGAGAGGGAGAGGAGGCGAGAGAGGGTGTGGAGGGCGGTGGACTTGGAGGAGGCGGCGACGAACTTCCGTATGAGGCGGTCGGCGGCGGAGGGATCTGCGGCAGCGTCGAGGGATGAGAGGAGGCGGTGTGTACGCTTGCCGCCGCCGTGACCGTTCCGGAGGGCGCAGCGAGGGCCGGCAGCAGCCGGCGGGGAGAGTAAGAAGCTAGCCATCATCCAGCTTAATTGTCCAGGCCAGTTTTTGTTTTCTTATTTTCAGAGACTAGAAGTGGGCTGGGCCGGGCTATGCCCTTATCTGGACCTGGACCAAATTTTGTTTTTAGGCTTTAGACTGAGTTTAGGCCCAAAAATTATAGATAATTTAGGCCTGAGCCCGGCCTGAGCACTGAATTACTCATTTGAACCAAAAATAAATCCAGCCTGGACCGTTGAAGTTTAATATTTAAAAATATTCCTTCACAGCTCTCTCCTACTGATACATAATATATTATACTCAGCTAAACTCATTTTAATTTGTCTTTTATTTCTTCATATTCTTTCTAAATAACAATATACAAAAATAAGATTCGGGCCTGAATTTGGGTTCCGTTTCGGGTTATGCCAATGACATACATGAGCCCGGCCTCAAAAATAAATATACTCTACATTTAAGCTGAGACCGATCGGAACTCTTTTGGACCTAGCCCGAATCTCGGCCCGAACTCATTTTCAGCCCTATTTTTAGTAGACCTACGGGTGGGCCGAATTGGGAGCCTAGCATAGCTAAAAATATAATTAAAATTAGTTTGGCACGAGTCTAGAAATGGCCATGGATACAGTACTTACAAAATTTATTTTATTTATATTTGAACCTATTTAAAAGTCTACCATCTGGACCCATCCCTAATCTGATTAAAAAATTATCCAAAAATCCCAAACTTGTTCCATCAAAAAATGGTAAATCTGTCTGGTAGCCAAACTCGTCCATTATTCAGGTTGGATTATTTAGATACCCAAACCCGCCCAGTCAATTTTGATATTATATAAATGAAATCTAGAAGTGGTATGATGCGCTATAGTCATGAGTCTGGCATTCAAGAACAATTCAGCAAGGTTTACTGTGAATTAACGAGAGAATAAATTTAGGAAATGAATGCTTCAAACAGGAATAAGTTCACATATATAAAATCACTACAAACAGAAATCAAACAGCAAGTGAACCTTCTTGGTTCGCTGTTTTTATATCAAAACTCCGAACAACCAATACTAAGTTTATATATATATAATCACTACAACAAGCAATAAGTTCCAATATATAATAATAACAGCGACCAACAATAGCCTATACAACCAGCAACCATCTACTTTATTCAATAACAAACAAACAAAGCCTCCCAAATAAAATTCCAATACCACATATCTCAAGCACCAAAGCAAGTTCCTCTTCCCAAGCAAGCCACGATCTCAAACCCTATCCCACATATCTCTAAAAAAGAAAAAGAAATGAAAAGAAAAAGAAGCGAAAAGAAAAAGAAGCGATCATTTTATGTGGGAAGAGGTCCCATCTTTCTATTTTTTTCCATTTTTCCTTCGTTTTTTTCTGTTTTTTCCTACGTTTTTCCCGGTTTTTTCTTGGTTTTTTCGTTCCTCAACAGCCTCAATCAGGTGGAAGCGGTAGAGTAGGGAAGCCTGGACGGTAGTTAGGGTTTTGAAATAAGCATATGCAATGACGTCTGTGCATCTGATAGACATTAAAGTTACAAATCTTATAGTTATTATTTAAACTATTGATTTAATTAAAGTTAAAAAATCTTAAGGTTATTATTTGCTAATATCCAGTATATAAGATTTATGAACATCTAGATAGACATCAGAAGCTTGCAGTGAAATACTAAGATATTTGTTGACAGGCATATAAGAGTTAAAATATTTATAGTGAATCAATAGTTTTCTCGATTCTAAATTCTTTGTCGGTAAGGAATAGCCATCCAAAAGAAGAGGCGAAGCAGCACTTGCAAAACGTCTGGAGGAGTAGACGATTCGAGCCCGGTGACGGAGGTAGGCAGCGACGCTCTTCCCAGATTTGCCAACGAATTCAAGGATGTACCGTTGCAGGAGCTTGGTCTTTGAGGGCATCCTTAGGCTTGTCAATGAGGAGCTAATTCCCCATTCTCCTTCCATTGTTAGTGCTTTAGGGTGTCCAGGAGTGGCTCAGGCTCTGTTTGAGAGAGTTGTTGGCAGTAGAACTTTTGAAAGTAGAGCCGTTGAAAGTAGAATTTTTTGAAATAGAGCTTTTATAAAAAGTTGTTTGCTGTTTGGTAACTACATTTATAAAATGTTGTGACACTTTAATATGTGTTTGATAAATAAACTGAGAAAGTATTTTTATATGACAAAATTATCATAAAGGACATTGCATAGAATTATACAATAGAGCATAATAAAATATATTATATATTAATATATAAATATATCATATAATATAATATTATTGTAATGTAATATAATATGATTATAATATAGTAATATAACATTGTATACTATATATGCAAACGATTAGAAGTCAACCATCTGAAATTAACATACATCAGAGGACCCCCTAACTCCATTTATTCAAAATCTGGTGCAAAAATCATATACAGGATCAGATTGTTGGATCACGCATAAGCAGCCTTCTTCAACTACAAAATGAGGCTTTTTTTAAATGAATATAGTTATTTTGCTCAAAAGAATGAGTACAGTTATTGACAAACAAAAACAATCAGATTATTAAGAAGCTTACAGCAAAAGCTGCTTAATATTGGGAAAATGGTCCAGATAAATTCAGGCAGCCCAAATAAACTAATTAATTCATCAGCATTTTTTGGTTGAAAAATGGAGGTTAATATAAGATGTTGCTAATGATAAATCAGCATCGTGAAAATGTGTCTTTGAATTTAGAACTAATTAACATGGGAAAGGAGGCTTAAACAAATGAATGAGAGTCAATGTCACATGAATAGTAATGGAGGATGCAGTAGTACAAGCAAGTTCCATTTTAATATCACTATACCAAGATAATAAATTAAATTATGTGATAACTTGAGCTCCAAACACATGCATAAAATATTTATCCAATGAAAATAAGGAAAACCAGAAGAACAGCTAATGCATTATGCAATTGAAGAAACAACACTGCCAAATTATTAACATTTGTAAGGACAAAATAAACACTGAATTATTGCATGAGATTAAAATTATGATCCAGAAATTCCCAGTTACTGCACAAAACCTTTGGAGAGTTCCATCAAATTACTCTTCATCAGTTGTTTCATGCCTTCCAACAAAGTAACGTCATCATAAAATTGATGAGAGAAAGAATGAGAATTTTTCAAAACATGAAGACAAGACATTCCAACAGTAGAAATAAATGTATTTTCTGTTGGGGTAGTAGAGGAACCTCCAAACCTTTCATGAGACTAGATCCACAGTGCATTATTTCCTATATATTTTGTAAGGATATATTTTTGAAAGGTTTCAGTTGATTTCTTCCAAACTCCTATTATTGCAAGGTACATGCTGTAACTATTAGAACAAAACTAGAAAATACAAAGCACTAGATTCTTTCCCTAAATATCCAAACCACCTCCTTTGTATGAATCAGTAATTAAGTTCACAGTGAATATGCCATTGGCAAGAGTGGAGAAATTTTCTAAGCTTTGACACTAGGTGGCTAAAATTTTCTAAGCCTTCAACCGATAAAAGGTGGGGCTCTGCTTCTGCCTCTTGTACTCACATAATTGAAACGTAAGTCTACACATCACAAACTATGCAAATCGAAAACCAAATAAAGCATCATTACATGGTAATAGTTGCCTGACAAAAACAACAAAGCAAATATTATTCGAACATTTAGCAAGTTATGACAATGACATATCAAACAAAAGAAAAGTGTTAATCTAAGAAGGCCAGCAGGTTGATGGAAACCAATATAACTTCTTAGTTGTTTGAGACCGTCAACTTGAATGTAGGCACATGCCTTGATCGATCATGAGCAGGAAAGATATCATCCTTAATGCCTCATCAAATATCAATTATTGATTCAAATACAAATGATTGTAGCTGGATGAATCACAAGCTCCATTGAAATAGATTAAGGTACTGAAAATATAATTCTAATTTTTTTAAAAAAGAAAAGAAGAAAAAGAACAACCAACGAATATGGCATAAAACAGGTTCATAACATTTAAATTAGGAGAATGCAGTTCACAGTAGGACCCCAAACGAGATCCTTGAAAGCATAATAGCACGGTAACTTGACACAAATGTTGCACGATAAACACAGTAACTTGACACAAATGTTGCATGATAAACACAGTAACTCGACACAAATATTAAAAAGGATGCTACCTA
The DNA here is from genome assembly GCF_009389715.1 of Phoenix dactylifera. Taxonomy (NCBI): domain Eukaryota; kingdom Viridiplantae; phylum Streptophyta; class Magnoliopsida; order Arecales; family Arecaceae; genus Phoenix; species Phoenix dactylifera. The sequence continues at coordinate 675,088 of NW_024067747.1, forward strand.
AACTTCGACTGCATCAAGCATCCCCCTTGCTAATTAAGATTGGGGGAAACCAACCACGGCATCTTTGGCTTAGACCTCGGCAACTCAATCTTCTCCTCCTCGCTAAAAATAAATATATCTTCAGTATTGTACTCCTCTAGGCTGAATACATCGATGCAGTCAACGCTGACATATTCCATGCCTGCTAATTGCTTGTTGTAAGTGTCGGCGAAATAGATGCAATTCCTTCTAAACCCAGGGAAATCTTGAGCCGAGATGGAGAAAGAGTGACCGGGTCCCAGGAACACAACCCGATCGCCAATGCTATGAACTCGATACACTTGCACATACCCTTGCTCATCGTCCAGCTCGCGCAGAATATCGATCTTATGAACATGGAACAACTTGGTAATCCTGTCATTCCGGTCAGAAATTTTGTAACCCTCACCGATCAGCAGGAGCTCCCCCGCCGATCCCACCAAGTACACCGGTCTGCATCTGGGCATGCCTCTAAGTCTTGCTACTGTCACCCTCACTGGCAGGCTGCTGAAGTCGAAGCGAACCAGCCTGTCATCGGAAGCTACGGCATAGAACTGCCGCTCCGGAAATGGTATGAAGTCATAAAGAAAACATATAGTGTTGCCGGGGATTTGTATCCTGGTCCATGATGCGTCTCCCAGCTGACAGAAGTAGAAACGGTACGGGGCGTAGGTTTTGACAATGACGAGCACGACAGCGTGCGGATCGAGAGCAGGATCCGAAGATAGTGCAGCCTGGTGCATTATCATGTCCACGAATTCTTCGTCCATAATGTTATCTGGATGGTAACCGCATAATAATGCGAGAAGTTGTGGGGCTGGGACATCATCCAGTGGTAGGATATCGAAGATGCCCGGGGTGGCGGCGAGAGGAGGGAGGGGGATCTCGGCCCCGGTGAAGGGGTTGAGGAGGGAGGGATTAAATCTGTAGTCTAGAAGGAATATCCATCCAAAAGAAGAGCCAAAGCAGATCTTACCGCGAGTCATGTTGGAAACCTGCGGGAGGTTATGAGTGAAGAAGGTGGCAACGTTGAAGAACCGGCCGCGACTGCCATCGGCGGTGGGGGACAGCATCAGGAAAGGGGGCTGAAAGGGGAGATGGCGGGGGTGAGGGGTAAGGTTTGAGAACAAGGTTTTGCAGGTGGCCCGGAAACGGACGTAGGCGGAAGCGCTCTTCCCGGATTTGCCGATGAGTTCGAGGATCTCCGGTGGAAGCTTGGTCTTCGGGCGCGTCATCAAGCTTCTCGATGAGGATGAGGAGTTCTTTGCCAGTTTTCCTTCCATCTTAGGGTTTTCGCTGGTGCTTGGGTTCAATGAAAGTGGGCGGAGGGGCTGTAAAATAGAGAAGAGTGCAAGCGCGCAGCGCGTGGTGGTAACTGGTAAGAGAAAGGACCGCAGAAGTTTCGGGAACGTGCCTTCATGCCAGGGGAGCAGCGTCTTGGACTAGGGACCCAACAATCGTACCAAGAGAGTTCTACTCCATATGGCACGAGGACATTGGTCCCATGACGTGTTCGGGTGTACTAATATGAATCGCCAGGCCACCCTACACACGTGGCCATGGAATGTTTTTGTTGGCCGCAAAGGAGTTCCGTTCAGGGCTGGTGCACGCTTTTGGCCGTGGCCATCCGTGTGAGGTGAAGGGAGCGTGACGGAGATCTGCCCGTCGTCACAAACCGGGGTAGAGACCCGTCCATGACACGTGGGAGGGAATGTCGACCATTTGATCCAGGGCTTTTAACATTGGGCGTCTCGCTTGAAAGACCAAGATGACCGTATTTTATGTTGCCCAGGATAAATGGTTCCAGAAAACAAATATATATAGTGGAACATCTTAAATCATATGTGAGATCATGTGGGATTACAATCATAAAGAATAACAGGCATGATGAAAAGCTTGATGAAAGTTACAAATTAATAGGAAAAAGAAAGGTCATCTGAACAATTAAAATGATGTGAATTGCAACAAGGTTGGAACGATCAATAAAAGATTTAGTGGATACTTCCAGCAAAGTGCACTAGACAGCTTGCTATTCTGCATTCAAATCGGAGTATGTGAAACGAAGAGAGCGAAAGACAGGCACCTACATAACAAAAGTAAAGTACTACCTGAAACATGTAAAGTCATTACCTAAGTAATGGTGCTAAGAGGATGCATGTTTCATTTTCCATTCATATAGTCAAAATACAGGATGGCGGCGCGATTGTTTTATTTAACCATAATGATTTTAAAAAGACATGAATTATAATTTGAGTACCCTATACGTACAAGTTGCAACAACCTAAAATCTCATCCAAAAAGGCTAGCTGATTAAAATATTATTTAGATTTTTTAGTTCTGTATAGCTATCCAAAATTTATCTAATGTATAGCTAATGTAGGACTAAATATATACCCTTCCAAATCTTTGTACACTTCTCACGTTAGACTTAGTATCTTTAGCAAGCTAAGCATCTAAATCCAATCAAATTCGATCAGAAATGTCATAATTGGCCTGTGCTCAGCTCCAAAAGGGTTGTGTTGCAGTATCCCCTAATTCACATAAGTCATAGATTATATCTGTTCTAGTACCATTTATAACAATCCAAGATCTCATCTAAAAAAGCTGGTCGGAAGCTATTATTTGAGTTTTTTAACCTTATGCAAGTACCTAAGATCTCCCAATGCATAACTTATATGGGACTAAAAATATGCTTGCACAGGTTTTCATAGATCCTGAGTTGCTAAAATAGTATCAAAGTAGACCACGCTCATGGTCCATATGAACTAAGCGATACTATAGCATGATCCCTTTGAGACTAACCATGGACCAATTTTGGTGTTTGTGATTGAATTTGATTGAATTTGGACTCTTAACTTGATGAAGAAGTTCGAGTTTAAACGGGAGGGGGGATGAGGACATGCATTTTTAGTCCAATATCGAATATATAATGGATAGATCTTGAGTACTTATATAGGGCCAGAAATCTAAATAACACCTTATCGTTAGTCATTTTGGTAAGGTTTTGAGTTATTACAAATAGTATCAAAGCAGACCTCACTCATAACCTATGGGGACTGGAGGATACTGTAGCATGGGCCTATTTGGAGCTGACCATAGATTGATCATGGTATTTATAATTTGATTTAACTATATTTGGTCGCCTAGTTTGGGAAGAATTACTAAGGGAAAAAGTATGTAAGGACTTAAATTTGTATGTGTGTAATCTCATATCAATTATATGCTAGAAAGATCCTGAATATTTATACATAATTAAAGAATCCAAGTAATACTTCCCAGCTAGCCTTGGATAGGATCCTAAATTGTTAGACAAGCATACGCAGTGTAAATGTAAGCAATAAGTACTTGAAGGCACATGAGGTCAAGTATAAAGTATTCACGTATGCAAGAAAAAGAGAAATCTCAAGCCCTAGCTTTAGACTAAAACTCGTGATTGTATTTTTCGGGTGATAGTACAAAAGATCAAATTAAAAAACAAAATAAGTTCTTTAAAATTTTCAGTCAATTTAATGCATATATAGTAATATCTAGTTTCTTGTCATCAAAAAAACTTGTGAAAAATAAGAAAGAACAATTCTTTGTTGTTCTTCCTAAAATATTTGAACAAACAAGCTTCAATTTTTACATGAGTAAGCTGCATAACTGTATTTCTTTTTTGTCAAGAGATCCACCATTGCTTTTCGTGCAAAAGATACAACAAGAACCCTATCTGTTTGGATGCCAGAGCATCCAATCTGGCGGCAAAATATGCTCTTTTATCTATTTTAACGAAAAAGGCATGGGTTTGAGGAGAAGTTATGCAACGGGGAGGGAATGTTTAACAAAAATGGGAAATTTTGATACTTAGAAGTCTGTTTAAGAAAAATTACTTCAAATGGAACCATTAATCCCGTTTTTTCAGGGTCATGAACTCGTGATATATAGTTCTGATCTCAGTAACTCCTCCTCTTCACCTGTTTTCCCATCCCCTTCTTACTTTAAAAACTAGTTAATGCTCATCAAATGAAAAATGTAGCAGGCCTTTCAAACCGAGTAATTCGATGCTAAGCTAAATCGATCCATCTCAAACAACGGGACTCCCCCCTACTTTGTCCTTCCTCATGATTATTTTGGTGGAAGGCATCTTTTAGGCCTTTTAACTACGTTAGTCATAATTTGTAATTCTTCCACCTTCGAACATAGTAGGGACAGAATTTCGAGCAGGCACCCGTGGGTAGGGCCGTTAATGGGCTGGGCCAGTTACCATGTTTGGGCCCCTTTTCTCCAGTGTAGGCCGAGTCGAAATTGAGGCTTTTGGTAACGGGAATGAAGGATCACCATATTCGAATGAAGGATATGCCACTAGCATCTGCTCTGATAGGATGAGCAAGATCGAGAGGAAAAGTTTCAGTCCAAACTGATTCCAACTGCTTCATGCTAGCGACATTGGCCGGATGATCTGCTACTTGGTCGGCTTCACGTAGAACATGGTAATAATTTGTGGTCGCCTTTTGGTAAAAGTTAAACATCAGCCCATCTCAGTTGGCTTGGGCTTGGGCTTGGGCCTGACCCAGACTAGACCGGGACAGGCTAAGGCTGATTTCAGGAGTAGGGCTGACCTAGCCCCACCCGGCCCATCGGCTCGCCGGGCATGGGAAGCCTCCAAGCACTGATGCAATAATACTGAGGATAAAAACCATTCAGGTTGCTGATAACAAGTTTCATGCTCTAGTAGTTTGAATTTGCTGCTGGTCTTGAGATCAAATTACAGAGCACCAAAGAATCCTCTTGGCTTATTACAGAAGAAGGAAAAGTTGCCTTGTGCTTAAGAGCCTCTGCTGTTTACACTGGAGCAACCTCGAAGGTCCTGGACTTTTCAGGTACATTGTCTTCGCTTCGCATTGGACAAAATCTCAGTTAAACTTTCAAAGAATAGATGGCATGGTGTGGCTACTCTGGTCGTAATCGAGGATAAAGTGGCTTCTCATTAATCGTGGTCCTCTGGTGCTTAATCTATCTCCTTGCTCGCTTTCTAAATAGCTTCAAGAAATTTATTATAGCACAAAGAATTTCTTCATGCATATGTACTTCCAACCTATACAGACATCTGCTTGCTGATTATTAGCTGCTAATATATAATTTTCTTTCTGCGAAAGAGGCTAACTACCATTAGGAGGAAAAATGGGATGATGACAGGTTGAAGTATTTGTGCCCAAAACCATTATTAGGAAGCTGCCGTCATGTCTCATTTTTCCACCATGGAAACACATACACCTCTAAATGTCCCAGCCAGATCATTTTCACTGCTCGGTTGGGAGTCCATTCTGTAGCCATGCTGAATAACCACCTCCAATGTCTGTAATGCCTGTAAAACCCTGAGGGAAATGAAGGCGTTTTTCAGTTTAGTTTAGCACAATCAACATCATCACCATGACCAACAGTAAATATTTAACTAATAAATATAATGACTATACTGCAACAATCATACAATTTCTTGCCAATGATAGAGATATATTTCATGTTGAACATCTTTGATCTCATCAATATATGGTGTTGTTAATTGCAAATTAACTGCTATTGATTGTTCAGAAGCAAAGCAGGTCAGCAAATTATTACTTACAGCAGAGGATAGTTCAGCTGCAGCCATGAGCGATCTTCTCCCACTCTCGCATCCCTACAGGAAAAGGAAGAGAATTGCCAGTAAGGAAAAGCCAGAAATCTAGTAGCATAATTTACGGGCAAAGAATAGAAACTTAATACTTGCAGACTTACAATGATTATCTCATCATCCTCCTCAAAAACTTGTAACACTTCCTTCAAGAAGTTAGGATTTTTCCTAATCCCTACACCAAAAAAGGATGGAATGTAAATGAGAAGCTACTTGCTAAAAGGTGATCCACATAGGACAAAACAGATATGAGACAATTTCTCAGCCAAAACAATTGTAGGAATGTGATGATAAAACCTGCTGCAATACATTTTCCACTCAAGATTTATTTTAAGGATTTTGATCTAAATTGCAAACACTGCCTACCCAATAAGTAAGCTGCTAAATGACTTGCTCCAACAACTGTGTAAAATGCGAACCCTGCATAAGAAGCATTGTTATATCCACAGGCTTACACATGGCGAGCCACTTGTTTATATACCATCTTCCACTGAAAACTTGTTCTTAAGGATATTATCTAGAATTGCGAGTACTACGGTACCCAATAATTAAGCAGCAGCCAAATAACATGCCTTGAAAACTGTATAGAATGTTAAACCGCATAAGAAGCAATGCTTTATCCACAGGCTTCCGCATGGTGAACCACTTATTTATACACCCTTCTGCTTCGATCAAGATGTGGAGCAGTGGGCTTCAAAGTTTATTGCTTACTTGAATATTATTTGTAACTAGACTACGTAGCATTGATTTCTTATTTTTGAAAGACTAATAGCAAGATATTTAGAGAGCTAATGCAACAGAAACAAAAACAACAGCCATAACAACTCTAATCAAGTCGACAAACGGTAAGATTATAATGGTCTTTCATTGTTAGTTCTTAAATTCTGTATATATTCCTCTCCTCGTGTCTTCTGTCCACTTTCTTCCATTCCTATCATCATCCCAGAAACAAAAACAACAGCCATAACAACTCTAATCAAGTCGACAAACGGTAAGATTATAATGCTCTTTCATTGTTAGTTCTTAAATTCTGTATATATTCCTCTCCTCATGTCTTCTATCCACTTTCTTCAATTCCTATCATCATCCCTTTGTGCATGACGTAAACCTGAATTCAGATAAATGCAGTGCACAATGCATGGATATGAACCCATAACCTAGCTGTAATGCTGAATCTGTTCGCAACAAATCCTCAAGGATTTTCATTTTTAGACTAGCTTCTGTTTTTTCTTAGTGAAGGATTAATCATGATATTATGTCGACAGAAAATGTCAAAGAACTAATGATGATTAAGCATGCTTCAAATTCAGTTTTCAACCTCAAATTGTAAATTTCATGCTATTCATGTAAATTCCTCCAAGGCTCCAATAATGAACTTGTAATTGTTATGTGTCTTGCCATGCAGAAGAAACGCTTATTTCTCTGTCTTTCTTTTTTCAAGGAAAGAATTCGAAAGAAAACTCCACATTGTACTACTTAATAGTTACCTATATATCTCTTTGAAAAATAATCCTGAAACTTTCAGTAGTCGTTACAATTTCCTGCAGTTTCATGTATGAATATCCTTAAAAAGTAAGCAGTTCTTTTTTTTAATTTTATTTCTTGAAACTTTTTCTACAAAGTCTGTCTTTTTTCTGATGACCAGAGTAAAACATGGAAAACATTCAATCAAAGATGAGAGATTTGTTCTCTAGCATTGGATGCTGATAAGACTGTAGCTAAACATGGACATAAACATAATGTCACAAGCATCTACAGCTCTTAGTCAAGTTAATCAACAGTCGTCATCGAGAAATATAACTTTTTTAAGGTCATAATCTGAATCCTGAGCAAGATCATATCATTGCTGATGTCAGTGAAGGTACACTTCTCATGATTCTTCATCTGATTACATATTAAACTATGTCAATCTCAATGTGCATTACCAGCACAAATATGACTGATGCACCATCCAAGGATATTCTTCAAATACAAAATATGCATTCAGATATAACATACAAGGAGCACCTTTTGACTATTCAAAACGAGTAAAAAGATCTAAATTCTTAATTGGGGCTGAATATGAGAGCTTCATTAAAATCGACAGACTTCCTAATGTTGAAATCTTATTTTTTTGCTTGGTTATGACTAATATGATTAGGAACAGAGCAAGAACAAGATGGGAGCATAGGGATACTCAATTCTGAGCATCTGGCAATTCAGACTATTATACGGAACAAAGCACTGAAGAAGGTTAACTAAGAATGAGTTCGGTGCAAAAGATGATTCATCCCTGCTTCTAGAAATTTTATTATGTAGTTTTAAATCATGCATGACTTTAAAAAACTATAATGCCAGAAAAGAAGAATGTATTCTGGTACAAAAAATATAGGCAATTCGTATACTAAAATATATCTAGAATCAATGGGAAGAATCCACAGAACAAAGTAATGCAGAATGGAAGGACTTATAAATCCGGATTATTTTTATTGTCAATAAAACAGAATTATGAAGATTTATCATAAATCAATCAGAAAACAGAGCATTACCACAGGAGAAAAACAAAAGAAAATAGAAATCCTACTAATATACGCAAGCAAAGTATATAAAAAAACATTGTTTAACTACGCAATACCTGACCCAACCTTGAACACGTAAGGGATGTTTTTAGCACCCACTGCATGTCCGGCATTGAACTCATCCGCCGTCCTACAAAACCATCCAATAAAACATCAGACCACCCATTTTTTTTTCAAGGAAAAGAGTTGGCATCCACCCATCGCATCCTGTTATTATTATTACAGAAGATTCTTCTAAAAAAACAAAAAGAAAAAACATACAGAAAATAGTAAATGCACAAATAAAACTATAGATTAAGCCATTCTATAATCATAATTACCTGACGTCCAGATACCGATGACCAGCTTGAAGAAGCTCGTGCGCAACACGAACTGGCACCGATCTTGGCACCACTATTTCTGGACTCCCATTGCTGCTCACCGACGTAATACAGTAATCAAAGTTCTCGAGAATATTAGAATAAAAGAGAAGAAAACAATAACTATTAGAAACTTAACAAATGACAACCCATGCCATTAAAGTATTAAACTATAATGGACCCCATACCGCAGGAAGCCTCGCCAACCATTTTCCGTTCTCGAAAGTGCATGCTGGAGTCCGCACTGCTTTGATGCCGAAAGAACCGTCGGTGACAACGAAAGGAATCTGTGAAAAGACGACCTCAACACAAGAAGAATGGATGACGATGAACAGAGATTAGATTATAACGAATACTAACAGAAGAAGAGAGAGAGAGAGATGACGAAGAATAGTTGCTAACCTTTTAGGGGGCGGATGAGAGATGAGAAGAGGGAGAGAGAAACGAGAGTAGGAAGCCATTCTATCTCTTTTGTTAAGCTTGAGGGAATGGAATGGAGTGGAAGGTGAGAAGGGAATGGAAGTAGATAGTCACCAGGAAGATGGGGGTGCGACGCAACTGAGGCAGCTTTCGTTCTTTGTTACCTTGCGGATGAAGGGGATGAGGCCTCGGGCAAGATGCCATGTAGCGCTTCTGGGTACGTTTGTTTCTGGGAAAGGACAGAGATAGAGCTGTTGCCATTAAATAGTGAAGTAACGTGTGTAGTCGTTCGGTAAAGGTCAGAGGCCAAGGGGTGAGGAGATGAACTCAAACGAAACTATCAAGTATAGATTGGAAGGACAGGTCGGAGTATAGTCTGCTTGCGTGTGCTGAACCGATTCAGACTTGTTTGGATAAGCATCTCCTGATAACTAGCCTTGGTAGCGATAAATGGTTTATTCGTACTTATCCAAAACTTGCTCTATATATATATATATATATATATATATATATATATATATATATATATATATATATATATATATATATATATATATATATACTAGAGATGGGCACTGGGCCGGGCCGCCCACAGCCCGGCACGGCACGGCACGAAGCGGGCCGTGCCACCAGCTACAGTGACGGGCCGTGCCTGGCACGGCCCCTTTGATAGGGCCGTGCTGGGCTAGCGAATCCTGGCCAGCGGGCCGTGCCAGGCACGGCCCGCTTCGGGCCTGGGCCAGCACGGCCCGGTCTAGGCACGCGGGCCAAGCACGGCACGGCCCGCGTGCCAGCACGGCACGGCCCATAAGGGCCTGGGCCGGGCTGGCACGCGGGCCTGGCACGGTCCGGGCCTGGGCCCGGCTCGGCCCGATAAAATTTTTTTAATACATTAATAAATTATGAACACTAAGAAATCTTGATTTATGAATATAAAGCCACCTTAATGGTGGGGGATTTGGCATAGACCCCTACCAGTTTATTAATTTCAATCAAAATGGTACATGAAGGGAGGTTTGGACCTTGGTCTGACCTCTAGATTCTAGAATACAATAAGAAACTAAGAAAGGGCCGAGGTTTGGACCTTGGTCTGACCTCCAGAATACAATAAAAATGTACAATTATAAAAAATTAAGAAATCTTACTAATCATCAGTGATTCAGTGAATCAGTATTCACTCTTCAGTCTTCAGTCTTCAGTCTTCAGTCTTCAGTAGTGTTTGTATCATCATCATCAGAGGATGTTGTATTATGTCCACCTTTATCTTGAAGTCTTGCCTCAGCATCCAGCCAATCCTTGAAGCAGAAAAGCATCTCCACCGTTTCGCCCGTCATCCTACTTCTCTTTTCGTCAAGAACACGCCGACCTGCACTAAAAGCGGATTCCGATGCTACCGTGGACATCGGCACAGCTAAAATATCGCGTGCAATTGCAGACATAACAGGATATTGATTTCTAACACTCTTCCACCAAGATAATACATCTAGATTCTCTATTTGATTTTCATCATATGCAGACTGAAGATCATTTCGTAAATAAAATTCTAGTTCACTACTTAAAGATGAAGAAGATGAAGAGGAACTTGAAGCATGTGTGTGTCTTCTCTGTGCAATGAATGAAAAAATAGATGACGAATGAGAACTACTAGAAGGAGGAATAGAGGTTTGTATTTGTGTTCTAGATCCACGAATTTTTTCATCATATATAGCATAAATATCATAAAGAAGTTGTCTTACCTCATCTTTAGCAGATTCAGCATCTTGATTCATATTTTCAACGTATGCATCAAGTAAAATTAGCACGCCATTTAATTTAACTCTAGGATCAAATACAGCAGCTAAGTTATGCATAGGACATATCCTGTCCCAATACTCATTCCATTTAGATTCCATTAGGTGAATAATAGGCATTAAAACATCATCATATCTATGTTCTGCAAATTTTTGACTAATTATATATGCTTGTTGTAAAAATGAACATGAAGTAGGGTAATAAATACCAGAAAGAACATTGGTAGCATTATAAAAACTAAGCAAAAAATCTTCCAAAATTTTTCCTTTATTCCAATCAGTTTCAGTCAATGTAAATCCTAATCCACGATCATTAATATATGCACTTAATAAATTTTTATATGGGTATGCATCATGTATCATGCTATATGTGGAGTTCCAACGAGTAATTACATCAAGTTTAAATTTTTTAAAACGTTTACCATGATTTATGCATAATTCCTTAAATTCTTGAAGTCTTGATCTAGAAGCATGAATAAAAGAAACTGCATTTCTAATTTTTGAAATCACATCTTGAATCATGCCCATGCCAGCTTGAACAGAAAGATTTAAGATATGACATGCACATCTAATATGCAGTAAATTTCCATCTAATATGGGATGCAATGAGTCTCTTAATAATACAACAGCAGAATTATTATTAGATGCATTATCAAAAGTAATAGACATAATTTTATCATTAATATTATATGAACATGCAGTTTGATAAATTATATTTGAAATTTGTTGCCCAGAATGTGGAAAATCAAAAGCACGAAAAGCAAGAATACGTTTATTTAATTGCCAATCATTATCAATATAATGAGCAGTAATGGCAATAAAAGAATTACTACCTACAGATGCTGACCAAATATCAGAAGTTAATGAAATTTTTACATTTAAAGTAGAAAGTGTTTCAATTAAATTTTGTTTCATTGCTAAAAAATTGGTCATAGCTACTCTTCTAAATGTACGCCTACTAGTTCTTTTGTAAGCAGGTTGTAGGTTTAATTGAACATATTCTTCAAAATTAAAAGATTCACATAAACTAAAAGGTAATTCATCCTTGACTATCCATTTTACAAGTGCTTTTCTTTGATTTTCATGATTATATGCAAAATTACCTACAAGTAATCCCCCTTGTATATTAAGGCTACTTTGAGTTTGAGCATGAGAATCATGCATCCTATGACTCTCTTAATGTCTTTTTAAATGCCCTGTTCCCCCACTACTACTACAACTATAAAGTTTGGCACATTTTTTACATTTAGCTTTCCAGACTCCCTCAACCATAACTCTATCAAATTCATTCCATACAGTACTAGTCCTCTTACGAGAAGAGGTTTGACCTTCACTCGGTTCACCAGTTCTAGAGGAACTAGAAACAGGGGGTTGGGGATTAGTTTCTTCCCCCTCAGAAACAGGAATGCCAAACTGACTTTCCTCAAAAGATGACATATCTATGATTAATTCAAAAAATAAAAACTAACCGCAAGGAGGAATTGAGTAGAGGGTCGGAGGGCAGAGGCAGCGCCGAGATTCCGAGCTTCCTCTTGTGCTCTCAACAGAAGCGACCTTCTCTTCTCAACAGGAACCTCCTCTTGTGTAGCACTTGAACAAACTAAAAATTAAATTGCTAGAAGAGCACTTTAGAAGAGAGAAATAATAGCAGTAGAGAAGGAGAGAATGAGAGGTTTGGTGTGGTGAGAATGAGGGAGGAATGGGCTATTTATAGAAGCCCAAAAAATTTTTTTTCCCAAAATACCCCTCAATTCAGCCGTTATAGGACTGTTGGGAGGGGCAAAACCGTCTTTTTCCCGAAAATAGCCGTTGGAAACGGCTATTTTCTTCCCCCCTCTCCAGACGGGCCGTGCCAGGCACGGCCCGTCTGGAGCCGTGCCAGGCACGGCCCGTCTGGAGCCGTTACGGGCCGTGCCAGGCACGGCCCGTTTAGAGACGTTGCGGGCCGTGCCTGGCACGGCCCGTTACCGCCCGTTACGGGCCGTGCCTGGCACGGCCCGTGCCGTGCCGTGCCCGGCCCGGCCCACCAATAGAGGGGCCGGGGGCCGGGCCGGGCTTGCCTTCCGTCTGGCACGGCCCGCTTCATAAGCGGGCCGTGCCAGGCACGGCCCGTTTAGAGTTTTGGCCCGGGGGGCCTGGGCCGGGCCGGCCCGGCACGGCCCGTTGCCCAACTCTAATATATACACACACAAATTGGAACAAGATTGAAAATCCTCGGAGCTCCCACCGCTTGGCCATCTGAAAGAGAACTTTGACGGTAACCTGCTGGTTGGCGGTGGCTCTACCGGTGTTGCATTTGTAATCAAAGACCACTATTCTAGATTGATAGTTGCGGAGGGACAACATACTTTTAAGGCATATGTTTCTAGAGCGGAACATATATAGGGCGGCGTGGAAGAAAATCGTCTATGCCAAACGGGTGCTAGAGGCTGGGAGTATCATCCTAAAGGGAGACTCGGTAGAGTTTATTAAGCGGATTCTACAAGAGAGGACATGGGAGGCAGATAATCCGCTTCTGGTCGACATCCGGAGGATATAGGAGAAGTGTGATGCCTTCCAGGTTGTAAGTGTTTACAACGGAGTTGCGGATTGGATCGTCTCTTTTGTTGCTCACAACTTCAGAGAGATTTTTTGGATCCGTCATGTATCTGTTTTTCCATCTCTATGATGTATCCTTTCTCTGGACTCTCATGGCAGTGCTTACGCGAGATTAGTGTAAGCAGACGATGTACCAAAAAAAATAATCTAAGTAAATATTCACAAAAAAATCCAGTTAAATATCTTCTGTTACACTTGTGATGACGCCATCAATCCTATGCTCTGCAAAAAAAATAAAACCAGTTACGTTATAATAGATTGCACTTTTCTATTTTTTGTCTAACTATTTGTGGATACGCAGAAGCGAGTGCGCATACAACTACGTATGCGGAGGTCCGCACCTGTGCTGAGCTTGAATGCAGTCCAGTTGGGAGAGCAGGCTAGTTCACCGACATAGAGCTCTCGTGCGGACGCATGCATTTGTCAATTGTACAGATGATTGTATATTCATCACCCCTGCTTACTGAACCTTGTGCGGGCTGGCGCATTCCGTACGGAAAAGAAATCCGCATAAAATCGTGCATGCGGACACCGCAAAATCGTCATCTATGCGGAATGTCGGTGCGCCCTCTCCCCATTCCGCGGCGCTCTCCCCCTCCTTCCGCTCTCCCTCCGCGTCCCAGTCGCTGGTGGTGACGAAGTCTCCGCCGACGCCCCTACCTTTTTCTCCAAGCTTCACTCCGTTGTCGAGCTCTCATCCTCGGCGGAGACGGAGGCCGTGCCCTACGACTGCTTGGATCCAGGTGAAGGGATCGAGGAGGTTGGAATGGGATCAGTTGTCCGAGGCGGTGGATAAGGAGACGAGAAGGCCAATCCAAACAGCTCCCGGATGCTTGATAAAATGTCTGAAAGAGAGAGAGAGAGGATTCTTTCTTGCTATTTGAGCCAAGATCAATCCAAAATTCCTTTTTTCTTCGTTGCATGTTGCAGTATATTATAAGTGCCTTGCCATGCTTACCTCACTCCCTCGTGCAGTCGTGCTAGCAAATAAAGTTGGCACGTCCAAGAGAGCCATAGCTTGGACTTTTGTTTTTTTTTTGGTACATCCAAAGGGGCTTGGACTTTTGGTCTAGGTCCAACCAAAACATTTCCCAGCAGCACAATTTTTTTTTCAGAAATCAAATGATTTCTCATGTGAAGCCTCTTAGTGGCTATACCTATGAGACCTGGAATCGAGTCTGGCCTCCTTGATCAGCTATAGGGAGAATAAGGGGTACTGCATGCAGGAGGGCTAGCACCTTTTCTGCAGCACAAATATCCCCATTGCTTAGTAAGTCCATCCTTAACGGACAGAAATAAATACGATACATTAAAACACAAGTTTGGGTATCCATGGAAAGCACTCACAAGATATGAAAATTTATGTTTCCAAACAAATAAAGTTCCACTGCCAAAAGGCATGGTGATTATAGAACTACTGTCTCCATTGGATCTATCATATGTCTATCTTATCTTCCTGCACAACTACTGCAATGTTCTCAGCAAACAGTATAGTCCCTGCAGAAACTCTCAAGCTTAAAAACAGGTATCGCCGAGAGGTGAACTCTGCCTGTGGTTCCTTGTAATGCCTTTACCATGTGCGCAGTAACCCCTCTTCACCGCTTGACAGCGTGACAACCAGAACTCCATTCGTTCAGGTTCATCATCAATTCACATTGGATGGCTCAGCCTCCTTGACTTCCTTGGACTGCTGCTGGAGCTTCTGCTTCTCCCTGTACTCCTCCATTTCCCTAATGTATCGCTCCTTGTCTTCATCTCTACGAGCCTGATATACCTGGAGAAAAGAAGCAATACATCTAAACATTGAAGCTAGTAGCCCATAATAACCTTTTAAATCTGCATTCTAAGTGTCAGCTAACTAGTACAATAATCTCGATCATTTACTATTGCAAAGTATTACAGTTACCAGTCTTTCTTCTTCAGTCAGTCTACTCCAAGTCTCTCCTATCATTTTACTATATTCCTTTTCCCTCTGGGGATAGAGAGCTTTGAGCTTGGAATGTTGTTCAGCAAAGTAGAAATTGTATGCGCTCCTGCTTGGCTTCGGGCGTGCAGGGTCAGAACCTCTCCGCTTTCTCTTCTTCCTACGTCTGTCTTCGGTCAGGGTGCCATTAGCTGCAGCGGCATTCAGCGGAGGCAGAACATGAGTGGAGGGTGAAGCCTCTCCAGGCTGCTTGACATGATAGAGCACTCCATGCAGTGTCTCAGGGCCAATTTGCACCGTCACCAAATACCCGTACTCGAACTTCCTAACGATTGATCCAGTCACAGTAAAACAGCATGACTCTGAAGCGATCAACACCGGAGTAAGTTCTCAATATTTGATCAATAGAATATTTATAGCATGGTCAAGAGATGCCATGAAGTAAACAATATGCACTGAAAATGTCAAATAATATTAAGAGATGCAAACTACTTGAGACAGCCGAACTGCCAACTAGTGAAAATGATTTGATCAAATACGTTAAACTGTTTCTTTTACCTTTCTTGTTGATGCTTCTGTTGAGGAAAAAAAAGATAAAAAAGAAAAGAAAATCACTCTCAATTTTTAGACATAATATTTGGATGATGGTCTGAGCTTTTGATTACTAAACAAGTCCACCATCACATATATTATATATTTATATGTAATAAGTACGTGCCTGCTACATGGACTCATCTATACTCGCAAATAAAGAGAAACAAGCCAAAAGTCTTTTGATCATGAGAGTAGAGATAAAGTAACTTATAGAAATAGCACTCATCAATCCTTAATTTTTTCTAAAAATCCTAGCAGAATAATCAAATTTGTGAAAATCTCTGAGGTCCAATGAGGCCCAATATTCAATATCCAATGGGGACTTAATTACATGAGAGTTGTTATAAAGGCTGCTATTAGACACTACAGTTGAAAAAAAAATAATCAAAAGACCATAACAGAAAACAACAATATATTTGAATAAGACACATCTCACATTTAGAGTATCATAAGCAACCATTTGATTTGTCATGAAGATTTGAACTAACAAAACAATGATCATTTTACTCAGTTAAAGCGCAGAAATATATGTTAGATAATGATTGTTGTTTTTCGAGTGCATAAACAATAATCATTACATTTTAAACTAACTGTCGGTAGAAGCCATCACATCATATATTGTAAGAAATTCAGAATTTTGGTGACTAACTTTTAGTGGCAAAATATAAGTCTAGTTATGAAAAGTCTCATATTCTGTGAAGAAAAAAAAAAGTGGTCACAATAAGCCATTTTAGTCAATATCTTTAAAGACGACAAGATGTCATTACAAATATATATCTTCCATGACTATTTTTTTTATTTTATCACAAAAAAAATTATCATTAAATATAGCTTTTCAAAGGTGAAAAAATAATTTTGGTGCCATAATTAATTTTCATCAGCTCACTAATAATAATTTTATAATTCATCATTAATACTTATGTCTTTAGTGATGATATTTTAAAGTTGTCACTGTAGATATATATCTTTAGTGACAAACTTATAGAGTGGTCATTAAAAATTTATATTTTTAGTGGTGATATATTATGTTGTTATAATTTTTATATCAAAATTGATGTTGGTCAAATCACTATTGAAAATTTTGTAGTTTGTTACTAACACTCATATCTTTTGTGATGATACTTTAAAATGGTCACTATAGGTTTATACCTTTTAATAATGAGTTAATAAAGTGGTTATTAAAGCTCTGTCTTGATAATATATTATATCATCATAACTTTTCGTGCTAAAATCACTAAAGCATATATCTTTAGTGATGATATTTTAAAATTATCACTATAGATATATACTATTAGAGTGGTCATTGAAAATCCATATCTTTAGTGCTGATACATGATGTTGTCACTAAAATTTTTTAAATTAATGATGAAATAACAATGCCATCAGCAAAAGTATCAAATTATAATAATATTTTAAAAGTACATGTATTAATCACTAAATAAAATGTAAACTTTGATTTTGTATTGGTGTGTTGTGAAAACCAAGCCAACCATCATGAGAATTCGATTAGAGATTAAAAGGATGATGAAATGTACCTAATACTACATTTTGTGATTAGACACTAGATGGGTTTTTAAAAGGCATCAAACTCCTAAAGTTTATGCACCCCATCAGGATTTAATTTAATGAAATTGATGACATATTATATTTTGACCTAAACTTTTTTGACAAGTTAAATATTTATTTTCAACTTGATTTCATCCGATCTATTTAATGAATAAATTGCACGAGTCAAGGCAATTTAACAATTAGAGAAAAATAATTTTCTATACAAAATCTACTAACAATATTGCAAGCAACGGACCATAATCAATTAATAACTAAGAAATAATTAACAAAAACCTGCATGAAGACCGATTTAACCAAAAATTTGGATCATTGATCCAACCTAATTTATGTTAAAAATATATAAAAAAATAAAAATTACTTAAATAAAATATACAATGTAAAGTATTTAAAAATATTCTATATTAAATATCATTACTTATAAATTATAGCATGAATAAAAATTATTATGAATTATCTACTTTTAAAGGACTTTAGAAGAAATATACGATTATAGAAATATGTTGAAATTATCAATATAAAATTATTAAAAAAAATTATACGATTATATTTTACTAAAAAATGATTATTTTTTATGGAAATAATTAATTATTAAAATATAAAATTTTATAACATATTTGAAATGAGTATAACTTATAATGTGAAAAGTTTCAATAAGTATACTAAATCATGTATTCATATTAGAAACTAATGTTGTAATGGTGGGTAAGTAGCATGCAAGTATCAATGATGTCTTAGGTTTGATTTCTTGTTGGATAATATGTAACTCATTTGTAGCCCTAATTTGCAACAAAAATATTTGTTTTTAGTAATAACTACTTCCATTTCATCACTAATTGCATCAAATTTTTTTGACCAACAAAAAGTCATCACAAGATAATGTTTTTTGTAATGACAAATCCTTATTAAAATTTATTTTTAATCATTAATTTCTCTTCCATTTCATCACTAATTGTATCAGATTTTTGTGACCAACAAAAAATCGTCACAAAATATTATTTTTAGTAACGGCAAATCCTTATTAAAATTTATTTTTAATCATTAATTCCTTACTGAGCGACTACCTAGTGCGAAATATTTTTGGTCACTATAAATTTTTAATAATGAAAGTTAAGTATTTTATAACTAAATTTTTTATCCCTAAAAATCTAAATTTTTGTAGTTATATTATATACAAGAAATATTTAGATAAGAGCTGAGTTTGACATGTTGTTACCCTCGTAATAGCCGGTGTATTGCTGAAGTAATAAACAATGATCATTATTTCAGTAATACAATGGATACTACAACAGTAACTAACAGTCAAATTAATTCAGCTGTTATCTAAATTCTTCTTCTGCTATATAACATAATATGACGAGTTCTCTATAAACATTCTATCCGACATTAGTTTATGCCATAAAGAAAAGGGAATCTATTCTTTTAATATTTTCATGGTTTAAACAACAAAATGAGTGAAAACAACAAAACTAGCAGGTGATGCTATCAACTCTAAACATGGGCTGGATTCACCTTTGCTTTGCTGCGGATGCTCCGATCTTTTCCGTCTTCCAGTCTTCTTTGTCGTCGATTCAGAAGAAACCAGAGTACGCTCAACCTTGATCTTTGGGGTCTTGGTAAGCGACGAAGCTAACATCCACCACTCACATTATTCTTATTTCTCCTCTTAACATTAAGGGCATAATATATTTAACCAAAAATATTAAGGACATAATAATTAAATAGATGACAAATTGTTATATACAAATATAATTGATGAAATTTTTTTCCTTTTGGTAAAAATAAACCAATGGTACATCGGAAAAATAGTAAAATGTTGTATGTTACATGAACAGTATTTTATATCATCCGCTTACCTGAAGGAGGGATAGGGGCCCCCTGGGCTCCAAAAAAATACACCTGCTCGTAGTGGTGGAGCAGGCTTAAGTAGTATTTCCTCAGCACGTAGGATGCACTTGTTGTGGTAGGAGGGAAACCAAATGCCGCTATTACATCCCTCCACCTTTTCTCCAAAATCACCTACATTAATCAAATTTAATAGCAGTAATATACAAAAATCTATATATAGCCAAACATTATTAGTCTTTCTTTAAGAGATTTATCTGAGATACCATAGTGAAATAAACAATAGAAGAGAAGAAAAGGAGACCTTATCAAGGCCGCCCCTTTGAGTCACTTCCTTGTACAAAAGGTGCAGATCGATCTCCTTACCTCCTAACACGGGAATCCTTCACCATACGAAAGAAAAAGGAGATCATCATAACGCGTATAGCATACAGAAAAATCTGTAAACACAATAGAGGAGGGAAGAAAAGAATATGAGAGAGAGCCAAAAGCATGGCAAGTCCTGCATACGAGAACTTGGTGCCCATGGAGGAGTGGAAACGGCGCAGGGAATTCATAAAAAGGGCCTTGTCATTGGCAACGTCCTCATGGGAGTGAAGCCGAGGAGGGTAGACCTTCTCCTTCATCACCTGCACCGCCATAGCCCTTTCGATCTCCTCCATCTCTCTCATCCCTACCTCCTCTATTCTTATCTCCTCTCCCATCACACCAAAAGCCGTAGATGAGACGAGTAGAGACAAAATGGGAGAGCCAGATGTAGAACTGATTAAAGTGAGATTGTGGTGAGGTGTTAGCTAGTGGAGGTGGTAGTTAAGGCCAAAATCATGAGTGCCCTCCAGTCTACACAACAAACCAGAAACTCATGGAATGCAAGGAGGAGCTGGTTAATTAAATGTGAGGGCACCCACCCCCACCCTCACCAAAAATAGTTGACAGACACGTGGATTTGTAAAGGCTAGGCCCTTTTTTTCTACCTTTTTAACTTTGGAATAGTGCATTTGTAACATAATATGTAATTAATTAATAACTAAATCTTTTTTTGATGTAATTAGTAACTAAATCTACAGCATATCTTCTGAGCCTCTGGTAATTATTACGGCCAATCCAGCTCTCGGATGACTAGGTGTCTATATACATATAAGGCATCTATATCTATTTATATTGGTGTATTTATCTCTGTTTATATCTCTATATCTCTAATTAATTATGTCTATCATAACATAATCTTATCATGCCAGTGGCGTTATGTCATGAGAGTTTAGCTAGGTGCAGTGATTTCTGGCCTCCGAATCATAGCAGCATATCATCACCTTACCATCTGCAAGACTTAATCAAATCTTTTGCGCTACCTTTCTAATTTTTATCTCTTTAACCAGTTAAAACTTTCCTATTATTTATCGAGTTATTAGTTTTTCCCCTCTTTAACTTCTTCGAATGTCAGGACATGACAAAATTAATTACCATAGGTTTTTTTTTTTGGCAAAAAGGAATGACTTAAATTATTTGAGTACAGCCAGAAAATAAAATATTAAAAAAATAAACAGAAAAATTTGTTGAGAAAATTTATAGTGCAGATCCGTATGGTTTCGTATAAGATGTTATATCCATATCACTGCACTATTAGCTTCTTTTGTAAAAAAGGTGCAAGGGAACCAAGCCCACCCCAAAAAAAACCATGTACTATTATCACAGTGGGCAAATCCTAGTAGCCAAGAGCAGACTACGTTTCATTTAGCTGGCTGTAACGGCACCGTGGAATTCTTTGCCTTTCGGCATTTTGCAAAACCAACTCTAGATAAGTGTCAAGTTCCTTCGGCGAAGTGTAATTCGATTGCCACCAAGGTGGTAGCCTAGTGGTACTGGACAGCAATTCTAACCACAAGGTCCCAAGTTCGAATCGCTGCGGCGACGATTAAATTGTGGACCGGAGCTTACTACTTTGGCCACTGCTTGGACTTGTGGTGTAGGACCGCTCTTGAACCGCTAGTAGCCGAGGTGGTGCCGGGTGTGACGTACTCACACGTGGGACTCGAGCCAGAGCTCAGAGGAGTAGCTGAGCCGGGCCCACGGGTGGGGAGGGTATGAGTAAAATCGGTCGGGGTGCCCAACACACGGCCATTTCTGCCCGCATCGAACATTCTCCTGGCGGGGCGGGGGCCCAGTTGGGGGCTGCTACGCGGGGGTGGGCTTGTCCCTTCCTCCCCCCTACCCCTTTTCTTTAGCAAAAAAAAAAAAAAAAAAAAAAAAAAAAAAGAGTGTAATTCGATTCTGGAGTGGCCGATGGGGCTTGGTGCCTTTTTGTGCTGGGACTTTAACCGCATTAATTGTGAGATAGGTTTTGTCCTGGAATGACCTAGCACCAAGACGCGTTACGTCTCCTCTGGGGTGACGATGCAAAGAAGGGAAGATGAATGGTTGGCCAGGCCTGAGCTGGTTCGCTTGCTACTGTGGTGCATGCATGGCACCCTATCACGCCCTTGGGCCCCAGATGGTTTGGCAGTAACTATGGAGGTCTGTGTAGAAGTTCTTTCCTAGCGTGGGCTTGTGGGGTTCTTATCTTCTTTGCAGATATATATACGTGTTTCCCGGGTACCATGCAGGTCTTGTACGTGTTCCTCGAGTACCATGCGACCAATTACCTGGCTGGGATGCCAGTGGGGAGAGAGAGAGAGGGAGAGAGAGAGAGAAATGAGCTAGAGTCCCTCTTGTTCTCTAATTAGTAACCACAGATTTTTTTTTTTAAAAAAAAAATTAAGAGAGAGAGTCCGGTTTGCTCTTAGGAGAAATACATCACATCGATCATTTGGAGGAGCACAGAGTTCATAGAATAGGAGCCACAATTTTCTTCTATTTGCTGTCAAAGATCTCTTCGAAGCAATCACTTGTGTATATATATATATATATATATATATATATATATATATATATATATATATATATATATATATATATATATATATATATATATATATATATATATATATGCACTCCTAGGTTAGGATTGATGCTCTCATAA
The DNA here is from genome assembly GCF_009389715.1 of Phoenix dactylifera. Classification (NCBI taxonomy): domain Eukaryota; kingdom Viridiplantae; phylum Streptophyta; class Magnoliopsida; order Arecales; family Arecaceae; genus Phoenix; species Phoenix dactylifera. The sequence goes on from NW_024067747.1 coordinate 697,423, forward strand.
GGAATATTGGACTCGTGCCAACTTGGTATTGCTTTTCCGCGACTAAATATGCATTTAGTCGGTGTAGGACACTTATTCAGTAACTAACAAGAATGTGGGTCGCAGATAGCCTTATTTTCAGTAACCAAACTTTAGTCGCCAAACGTTTTACGCCAATTTGGTTTTGATTTTCCGCGACCAAATATGCATTTGGTCGGTGTAGGACAATTATTCAGTAACTAACAAGAATGTTGGTCGCAGATAGCCTTATTTTCAGCGACCAAACTGTAGTCGTCGAACATTTTACCTCCACCCCGCCAACTTGGTTTTGATTTTCCACGACCAAATATGCATTTAGTCGGTGTAGGACAATCATTCAGTAACCAACAAAGATGTTGGTCGCAAATAGCCTTATTTGCAGCGACCACTATTCATTTAGTCGCCAAAAGTGGTCGCTGAAAGTGTATTTTCTTGTAGTGAGGATTATCCTACGACTCTGATAAATATTTTAAAAGATGCAGATATTTTTGGCCAGCCAAATTATAGTTTTTCTCTCACAAAGTTAATAATCACAACTTTGCATTACTGTGGTTGGAAGTCATTGTAGCCTAGCTTCCGTGTTGATGCTCTTAAATTAAAAGAGATTTTGACCCAAAAATTGCTTGCTAATATATATAGTAGGCCTGCAATGGTCAAGACTCAACTTGGTTTCGACCTGGTTATGTAGATATTCGCATTTCTGGGTCAGATTTGGATCTATACTATAGTCTGTTTGAATAGTTCGGTTGGGTTTAAATTTAAAATATGGCATGTTTGAAACTTCGTTTCGCGTATTCCAGTTCAACCCAACCTGTATAGTAACCTAGTCTAAAATAGATTAAGCATCAAATGATATGGGGACTGGTAAGCTCTGATGCCAGTTCATATGTTGGGAAAGAAGGGCCAAAAAAGTTTAGAACTCTCTCTCTCTCTCTTTCTCTCGTCGGTTCAAACCCCTACCCATGCAACATGTGGCATATATTTTCAATCAAAAGAAGAAAAAAAACATGTGGAAGATAACAATGCACACGGAGGAGCATATTAGTGCATATACACTTGAAATGAATACATATGGATTTGGAATGGTAGTTGTTGTTGTTTTTTTTTTTTTTTTTTGAATGAAAAGGAGGCAGAGGTAGCTACAGGAGAGAGGATGGAAGATTTAAAGAAGTTATATTATATATGGAACAAGTTTTAAAAAAAATTAAAAGTAAAAACCAGAGATCTTGTATGTCAACGTTCATTCGTGCTACTTGGACCTTCACCACTGTATATGGGCCGACTGAGTATGACCTGAAATCGCTCTTCTGAAGAGAGTTGAGGGGTCTTAGATCCTCCATCCCCAGCCTGTGCATTATTGGAGGAGACTTCAATGCCGCTTACAGAATCTATGAGAGGAATGATGCACCTTTAACCAAGGAAGATCGATCTCCATTCTTTCCTCTATTAGATCTTCACAGTTCCTGGATCTACCTCTTAGAGGCCACGATTTTACATGGAGAAATCACAGAGAATGCCCCATCTTACTTAAGCATGATAGATTTTTAATTTCTACGGATTGGAATGGTATGAATGTAAGTACATGTTTTCCCCTTCCCTGCATAAGGGGAATATAATATAGAGCAAACAAGCAATCATAAAACATTAAGAGACTCGAGACAAGGTTATTGGTGGAAAACCTTAATGGGAGAAAACCAAGGGACCGAGTCCATATATCCAGAGGCGGCTCAATGCATTTGGTATCCTAAGACATATTCATTGAAAAAAGCTCTTTTTTTTTAATAATAATTTTTTTAATAAGTGCAAAATATTTTTAAAAATTCATTAAAAAATAATTCGTCAAGCTTTTTTATATGCAAAATTACTAATCAAACATGTGTACTTAAGATTCATTAAAATACTATTTTTAATCGATAATATAGCTAATTTATTTAATATTTTTTGTGACATAATTGACCGCAAATAAGATTTTATCAACTTTAATTTTGAAAAACTTCTTTCAGCAGAAGCAACTATTACTTTTAGTAAGATTCTATAAGTTCACTAAAAAAGCCTTTTCCAAAGATATCATTTACTTCTAAAAATTCTAAAAAATATTTTTCTACTTTTATTGGACTTGTTGAAGTTGCTATACATCTTAAAATTAAGATCATTTGTTCTTGATGGCTTGCATCAGGAGTGCAATCAAATATTACCGAAACGTATTTTACTTCTTTAATCTTTTTAATTGTTATAGTTTTAATTTCATATGCTAACATTTGAATTAATTTATTTTGAATATTATGATCCAAATGATGATTATGAATTACACCATGTTGAATACATCGAACATGTTTTTACATTACCGGATCAAATTCTACAATCATTTCAATAAAACTTAGAAAAATTTTGTTATTGCTTTAGTAGATCTTTTCATTCTTTTTTTTAAAATAATAAATTATTTTTTGCAAGATTATTCACATCTCTTGTGATGAAAAGAAAAAAAGAAAACATCTAGAGCTGCCTCGCCGCCCACTATGTATGCCGCCACCACTACCGCCACCCATGTAATTTTTATCAATTTTTATCCTCCTTTTCTTCTTTTTTTTTTTGTTGTTTTTTTAGTTTTATTTTTTAAAAAAGTCTGCCTAATGTAGGCTTCTGCACGTTGATGAGCTCCAAATCCTTTTCCTCTCTTGGCCGTGACGTTTTCAGCGGGCGGGAGCCGGAAGCAAATGTGGGTCTTGCCCAGTTCGTCTCGGAGCGATCACATAGGCCTTCTTACGTCCATTACGTGAAGGAAAGAAGAGCCGATCTCTCGAATCATTACGTCCCCTGTTCGTCCCCGATCCTTCATCCCTTGATTGCCATGCCTGTAACCCTTTCGTGGACGATCACATGGGCCTTCTTTAGGCCCAAGCCTTAGGAGACCGCCGCCTAAGAGTTGGGCCGGTCCTGCTGGAGATTTGGCTATCTAATGCTCTCTTGGTATTTTCAACAAACAAATAAGAACCAAATAACAAATTATAAACAAAAAATGCTCTTTTAATATGTTTCTTCGTTGAATGGATCAAGTTTAATTTTTTATCCTTATTTCTCTTTTCTCAGAGTGCGTGAACTCAAATGCATTCTTTTAAGTATTTGATAAGAGAGTCCATATGAAAGAGAAATGAGAGAGTTTTATCAATCAATTTTGTTGATTTTCATCGTTTACTTCTAGATTTAGCTATCAATTGTTGGCATAAGGATAGAGCAAATTTTAGTTTAAAGAGAGTGCCTTCCATAGCATATTCCTAAAAAAGTATCATCTATAATAATTTAATTCGCTTGCTCCATGTAAGTGTGCCAAGAAAAAATTTGCTTGCGCCATGCAACTAAATATAAGCCTTTTTTTTATCTTATCGCTAACCATATTTTTCTCGTTCTCTTCCAGTAAACTAAACGAGCTCCCAGTTTTTGTCCAGAAATTATTCCTATTTGTTTATCCAAGATGTACATAGATGTAAAACACATGAAGAAATTTTTTTTGGCTATCAACCCTTTTTTTTCTGTTTTTCATATTCTTTTTTCCCTGCAGAGATTTTCCGCTTTTATCAATGAAAGCTTGAAAAAAAAGAAAAGAAAAGAAAAGGAATCCAAAACTGAAACAGATCAATAGGCCACTGGGTGAAACTTTCCTTCTGAAAGAATCTTCCCATCCTTCCCTCAAAATATAGAAAAAGAAAACCAAAAAAAAAAAAAGAAAGAAAAGGGAGGTGGGAGAATGTACGGCTTTAGTTTGGTCCAGGCGTATCACAGGTGGCGAGGCAGCCTGCCTCGCAAACTAGGAGTTGCTGCCTAGTGTTTAGTTACTAAATACATACAAAGAGCATATACTGACCAGATCGACACGCATCTCAAAGCAATCCGCACAGTTCTAGAAGCCCACTGCTATCGCATGCGAAACCTGCCCAGTAATTGAGAACTAAAAACATGCAAAAGAGCCGCATGGGATCTCTTCCGTCCCCAAAGGCGGAGATGGACAGAAGGAAAATCGAACGGCCGCTCACTCGGCATTGGCATACGGGAATCTCGTGTACAAAACCCACCACAGCCATCGCGATAAAACCCTAGTATCCCTTCATCTTCACTCGAAGGCTCGAAGCACCTCTAATAATCGACGAGCTCCCCGAATCCTCCTAGGGTTCACGTCTCTCCCTCGAGTCCCTAATCTCCCTCCGTCTCAAGCTCCAGTCTCTTCTCCCATGGCGGCGGCCACAACGACGGCCCCTCGGGGCCAGCAACCGCAGCGCCGGGGGGTCGATGACGAGCACCTGATCTTCTAGACGAGCCCCGGGGTTGAGGTCATCACAAGCTTTGACCAGATGGGGATCCACGACGACCTCCTCCGAGGGATCTACGCCCACAGCTTCGAGAAGCACTCCGCCATTCACCAGCGGGCCGTGATTCCGATTATTCAGGGCCCCTACGTCATCGCCCAGGCACAGTCTGCATGGAATGTCTATGCGGAATCAGTCCGGAATGCTTCCACATAGACCTTAGTCCTTCTATGCGGAATGCTTCCGCATAGACCTTCTATGTGGAAGGAATGCTTCCACTCTTACTATGCATGTCCAAATGAAGGGCATCCGGTCCCTACATTTAATCGACGCTCGCAACTTGAAAAGGTTCTTCGTCGGAGGTCATTAAGCCGGGATTAGACCGAATTTGAGCCTGGCTAATTCTGGTTTTGTATGCGTCCAAGCCCGGCCTGAGCCTGAAATGGATCACCCAATAAGCAGGCCTAGTGCTCGGCAACGATAATTCGTTTGGAGGAGACTTTAACACCTAAATACTGCATCCGAAAAGCAACTAGGTTCAAATATGGTCCCTGAGCAATCATTCTTTTCGGCCTGTAATGAAAGCCATGAAAGAAGGTAGAAAGCATACTTGACAAAGTTAATTCTTTGATTAGCAAGGCAATAGTAGTTGTGAAAAAACTGGCGTGAAGCGCTAGTTACTAAGAGCACATCATCGGCATAAAGCACATCACAGGATTAGTCATTCAATTTTGCCACTGTTAGTCCATTAGTTCAGTTTCTGCCCAAAAAGGCATATCATTCCAAATTCGAAAACAGGTGCATCCATTTTGTTTTTGCTCCTTAGCTACAAGACTTATAGCACAATCTGTGTACTTAAAATTTAGCAAATTACACATGGTTCGGTGTGATTCCAAAGTGATTTGTGTTGAGATCCGATGATGTTGAAGTGCAATTCGACAATGATTTCGATCAGATATGGTTATTTGCATGTAGCACATATCATGAGAAATTTGACAGCTACTACAATATGTACGACAGTATATTTGATGGCCCTAGTGTGACTGGGCCTAAGTTCTGTATATAAAATCTCCAATTTAAAGTTTAGCATCGATTTTTCAAAATTTCACAAATTATGAAATTATTTACTGGCATACTAATTAAATGTCATAATAGCGGTTCTAGTTTCCAGCACTTCAAATTATATGCCATAGAATACAATTTTATAGCGGCATTTACCATAAAATACCATTTAAAAAAATATTTATTTGAATGTAGCAGAATTTATACTATAACACCGCAAAAAAAGAATAACGGTATTAAATAAAAAAAAATACCACAATCAATTTGCTGCTGACGGCAAATTTTGCTCTTTTTTTTAATGAATTTTTTGTTAAAGTCAATTTTTGTAACAGTGACAAGCTAAGGATGAACCGCTGGATTCTCTCATGGTTTCAAGAGATTTACATATGCATGGGCTCACACATGCCTTTAAATATGAATGTTGTTAAATTTCCTTTGACAAAAATTTGAAAATGACATATTGCTACTATAGTACAAGGCATGAGACATTTGATCTAAAAAAATCGAAAAACAAGTATAAGAAAAAAAGTTAATCATCATCCACGAATTGGATTCATTTTTGAGAAAAATGCAGCACAGATATAAAACCTCCCTAACGTTGCAAAAGAATATAATTGTTACACAACATAGAAAACGAACTGCATAAGCAAACAAAGAGGAGGCTACCGGTGAGCCAATACAAGCTCTCACTCAACCGGGGTACCAAAGATTTGGATATTGGGAACCATTGCTAAATCTTGCAAAGACTTTTTTATAAAAAAAATAAAAAAAAAATAAAGGAAGGATGTTTACCGAATGGTGGTGAGGAATGACGTGGGGGAGCTTTACAATATACATCACCATACCTTGTACCTAGCAAATCTTATAATTACAATATACTACACCACCACAACTTGTACCTATCAAAACTTTTAATTTTTAGTAAGTGGATCAATGTAAGATTTCCAGCCTCCAAAAAGGAATAATGGTGGAAGACAAATTTTTAGTAAGTGGAGACAATGTGATGGGATGATGCCCATTTACAATTTACCGCTCTTTATAAATCCATAGATGGATTTGCTTTATTATATTTCCAAAACTGAAAGAGGATTCTAAATATAGAATTTTAGGATCTGGATGAATCTTAAGAGATTGCACAAAATCTGACAGGATGGGCCGATGAGAGAAGGAAGGCCGAGACTACGAGGAGTGGATTGAGCGCGCTTGAGGCCACGGGCTCGGTCCCAAGCCGAAGCAATTTCGGGCCATTTGTCACTAAATTGGGCCATGAACTGATTTCAGCCCTACTTTGGGCCAACCAAATTCGCAAAGTGGGCTCTCTAGATGGAGTTCAGGTACCCGGTATTGGAAAACAAACAGGCCTAAGTCTCTCCATTTTAGGAATTTGGCGCGTCTTTTTGAGGAATTTGCAAAAAAAACATCATGTTTCAAAAGCAGAAATCTGTGAGGCTCATGTATTGAATACTCGTGGTCCCATAATTACATTTTTTTTTTCTTCTCTCAAAAGAAAAGTCGCCAAACTAATATCTATATCTCTCTTGGTTATCTTTTCCTTGTTTCAAAATATCCCGAGAAGCCCATCTCTCTATCAAAAATACACTTGTTTTATCGGCGTATGGCATGTGCAAAATACTACTAACGAGTTAGCTTTTGCGATCATTGTTTTGTTTTTCCTGGTTCTTGGACAATGCTTGGATGAGAAATAAGTGAGGGAGTAATTTAGTATATGACCTTCCTAGCCAGCGAAATAGACTAATTGCTCCCTACATCGTATCAAGTAATATCCCTTTCACTTTGGAATTAATCCTAACTGTGAGGAGGGGTAGAATAGACTTATTCTATCCCACATCTTTAGTCAATTATCATATTGTCCCTTTATTTTTCTATCCACTCTTAAGTACACAAAAAAATGTAAGAGGATAATTTTATTTTTATGCCAATACATTTATCCCTTCCTTCTATGGTACATGTATAACTTTTCTTATTTGCTTCAAATTTATTCTATAATTGAACTCTCTATATTACTCTATCAGATATCACGATACGATATAAAAATCAGATCTCACGATACGATATACAAATCAGATCTCACATAAAGGATGTATTTTGCAGTAAAATGGCTCTCAATCATAACCAACTTATATTAGCACTTTGCGTGATTCCCAAAAACCTCTTTTTGCATTTTGGGGCTAAAATATATTAAACACGATCTATTAGTTCCATAATGACATTATATGGGGCAATTTTTCACTAGCATAATTATATTTAGATAAAATTATAGAGACACTCTCCAAATTTAGATCATTTACGCTGAGACCGCAAAAGTTTAAAAAGTGTCAATTAACCACCTAAACTTGAAATTCATTACAATATGACCTAGTCATCTATCTTTGCTGCAAAATATTATGACTAACTAAATTTTTATAAAATTTCAAAACTATTCTTTCCACTTATTTAGCAAGAGACTCTTCTCTTGGCATCAATAGAAAGGAAGGGTAAGGAGAGTTACATGGACGGAGCACTTTGAGCTTTGTGCAAAAGGATGAATGATAAAGGATGGAGCATTTTAAGATCTATGCAAGTGGTTGGACAACAAAAGATGGGATGCTTTGAGATCTGTGCAGAAGGATGAATGACATAAATAAGGTGCTTTCAGATCTATGCGAGTAGATGAATGATAGAGGATAGAGCGCTTTGAGATCTATGCAAGCAGATGAATGATAGAGGATAGAACACTTTAAGATCTGTGCAAGCACATAGATGATAAAAGAAAGTGTGCTTTTAGATCTGTACATGTAGATGGATGATGGAAGATGGGATGCTTTTAGATATGTGCATATGGATGGATGATAGAAGATGGAGTATTTTGAGATCTGTGTAGAAGGATAGATGATAAAGGATGAAGCACTTTGAAATCTATATAGATGGATGGATGACAAAGGACGAAGTGCTTTAAGATTTGTATAGGTCGGTGAATAATAGAGGTTGGAGTGCTTCAAGATTATGCAAATAGATGAATGATAGAGAACAGAGTATTTTAAAATCTATGTAGGTGGATGGACGATGAAGGACAGAGTGCTTTGAGATCTCTGCGGGTGGATGGAGAATAGAGGATCGCGATCTATGTAGATGGATGATAGATGATGGAGTACTTTGAGATCTATACTGGTAGATGGATGATAGATGATGGAGTGCTTTAAAATATATGCAAGTGGATAAATGATAGAGAATAGAGAGCTTCAAGATCTACATGCACGGACGATAAAGGACGGAGCGTTTAGAGATATGTGCTGGTGGATGGACAATAGTGATGGAGTGCTTTAAGATCTATACAAGTAGATGGATGATAGAGAATAGTGGGATTTAAGATCTTTGCAAGTAGATGGATGATAGAGAACTTTAAGATCTGTGCAAGCATATGGATGATAAATGGTAGTGTGCTTTGAGATCTATGCAGGGAGTGGATGATAAAGGATGGATTTTAAGATTATGTGAAAGCAACGATCCGACCTCTATGGATCAAGAGTGACTTTATCTTTTCTCACTCTGTTAATAGTATCAGGATCCAGATAGACGATTGGGCCACGTTGCAACGAAAACGAAGTTTTCATGGCCAGTTGAACTTTTGAAATTTTTGGAGCTTAAGTGTAAATAATCCAAACTTGTAAGTATGTCTCTGTAACTTTTCCAAATTTTTAATTTTTTTTGTATTTTTATAAAAATATTTTTGAGAAACTGGTGAGCAGCTGCCTACCAATTTCATGAAGACTATGAAATATTAAAGAAGTCCCTGAATCCTCCATTGAACAAAAAAAAACATAAGGCACGGAAATAAACACTTGAGCAGCAAGGAGAAGGAATTGTGCTAACAACCACAAGAATTCTGATCCAGCCCAATCAACTAGAACTTCAAGCCTAGCTATCTCTCTCCTTTCCCTTTTTTTTTTTGGTTTTTTGATGAAAAGGGAGGTAAAGATGGCGCCCGGCTGTTATAGAGAATGCAAATATTTGAAGTCTTTATAGAACTATTCTTTTATTGAACTTGAAGTCTTTAAGTGCAAGAGGAGAGGACCAGCGGTGCTGTGCCAGCTTGGTAGGCAACGACAAAGCATGGTTATCTCTAGCCACCATGGTGGTAATTAGTGGTACTGGGCAGCAATTCTAACCATAAGGTCCCAAGTTCGAATCGCTGCGGCGACGATTAAATTGTGGACCGGAGCTCACTACTTTGGCCACTGCTTGGACTTGTGGTGTAGGACCGCTCTTGAACCGCTAGTAGCCAGGGTGGTGCCGGGTGTGACGTACTCACACGTGGGACTCGAGCCAGAGCTCAGAGGAGTAGCTGAGCCGGGCCCATGGGTGGGGAGGGTATGAGTAAAACCGGTCGGGGTGCCCAACACACGGCTATTTCTGCCCGCATCGAACATTCTCCTGGCGAGGCGGGGGCCCAGTGGGGGCTGCTACGCGGGAGTGGGCTTTGTCCCTTCCTCCCCCCTACCCCTTTTTCTTTAGCAAAAAAAAAAAAAGCATAGTTATCTCAAACAAACAACTGCAACCCTCTGTCGGCACAACCAAACTGCAAGTGGAAAATAAAGATAAGCCCTTATTATTACTATTACAATGATTTGAGATTCCTTACGAATGTCGCTCAGCAAAGACATGGTGTTGCAACAAGCTGAAGAGCACTCTTTTTGCTCATGGTAAGTCCAAAAGCTTCAGCCATATCCATATCTTCTTCTTTCATGCCGTTAGGCAGCTTCCAGTCAAAACGATGCATGAGATTAGCAATAGCTAGTTCAAGGACAGGGACTGCAAATCCAATTCCAGGGCAAATCCTTCTGCCTGCACCAAAGGGAATCAGCTGGAAATCATGGCCTTTGAAATCCACGGAGCTGCCCATGAACCTCTCAGGCCGGAATTCCTCGGGAGCTTCCCATATCTTAGGGTCCCTTTGAATGGCCCAAACATTGACAAAAATTCTTGTCCGCCTTGGTATAAAATAGCCTGTTATCTTTGTATCCTCTATCAACTCTCGTGGAACCAAAAATGGCCCTGGCGGATGGAGTCTCATACTTTCCTTAATCACAGCTTTTAAGTAGCTCATCTCATCCAAGTCCTCCTCTTTTACCATTGGTTTGGAGCCAACTATACCTCTTATTTCATCCTTTAATCTCTTCCTTGCTTCTGGGTTTCGAATAAGATCTGCTAAAACCCATTCCATGGTCACAAAAATTGACTCCGTTCCGGCACCAAATAAATCCTGATAATAACGCGACACAGTGAGTACAGGACAGCTAAGATGACTACCAAGATTTGAGTACAAGTAATCTGTAAGGAAAAGTCTGTCTTAAAACACTGAAAATATGTCGGTATGGCTGCTTGGGCTTCCCTACATCGATCTTCTTTTATTTCTCTTTTTATTTTATTTTTTTATTTTTTTCGCTCTTTTGTAATTGAGTATTGCGCTCTTTCACCATATTGCTCCAAAAAAGAAAGAAAAGAAAGAAAAGAAAAGAAATTACATGATTTCATTATCTATCAAAAAGAAAAAGCATCATTGTTGGTTTATTTTTAAGAATATCTGAATGTAATGGAGAAAGTCAGATAATTGTAGAATATGAAAGGATAAATTATTACTCTCAAAAGAATCTATCCATAAGAATTTGTATCACATGTGTTTAAGGTGATTAGGTGAAGAAATTGAAATATAAGGGCTTTTTGTTTTTTAAGACAAATAAGAGCTAGAAGAATTACCTCCACAATTGCTTTAATGTCCTCTTTGCCAAACAGAGCGCACTTGTTGCCTTCCATTTCAAGTGAGAGCAAGATATCAATGAAGTTATCAGTTTTGTGCTTGTCATGGGTCGATCGATTTATGTGGTCGTCGACTATGGCGTCAAGAATTTCATCAACTTTCTTGAAGAGTTTCTCGACCCTCGCATCCAAGCCAGTGAGTCTGCCCAGCCAGGAAAGAGATGGGAAGTAGTCCGCTACATGGAAAGCTCCCATCATTTTGGAGCACTCATGGATCACTGCATGAAACATGTTATACCACTCCTCTTCTCTCGGGCAGTTACCTAGAGCAGTTCTACTAATAATATTTTTGGCAAGACAATTCAGATCCTCGCTTATGTTCATGACGGTACCTGAGGAACAAGATCGAGAGATCGCCTCGATCATGAGAGCTACTTCCTGTTCTCTAATGAGCTTATAGGACTGGACCATTTTCGGGCTCAAAAGATGGAACACGCACATCTTTCTTGCTTGCCTCCAATACTCACCATAGGGTGCGAAGGCTACATCTCGGCCTTCGTAGAGGAATGTTTTGGGTACCTTCAAAGAAGGCCTACTCGAGAAAATATGGTCTTGGGTCTTCAAGATCTCCCGTGCCATGTCCACGGATGAGACCACGAGAGCCGGGACCTGGCCCAGCTGGAGAAGCATGATGGGTCCAAGCTTGTCGGCCATGGCTTGGAGAGAGCGATGAGGAAGGGTGCCTAGTTGATGGAGGTTGCCTATGATAGGAAGCTTGGATGGGGAAGGTGGAAGACATGTTTTTGTGGAGAATGATCCTTTGTTACATAATAACAGAAGAAGGAAAATTATCGACAGCAGAACTGCAATAACGAAGAATAGTGGTTGGAGGCTGAGGAGAGACATAATCGCATGGTGATGGCTGATAGAACCCATGCTAGCTCTTCACGCTCAGCTCAGTATTCGTATGTTTAGTCCGAGTATTTCGAAGGGAAGTGATGAATTTATAAAAGCCTCTTTGGCTGGTGTGTCTTGGAACTCGTTCGTGGCCGGTTTTGGTTGGCATCCATTTCTTCCTGGTCTTTAGTGAACTGTACGCCAAGAATAATTGAACCAGGCGATGGTTGAGTGAGTGATCCAAAATTGATTGACCTAACATGGATTTTTTTTTTTCTTGTGGCGTAGAGGGCTTCCGCCTCCTAACTTGTGTCTCATTCTTTCTTCTACAACTTTCACGTGGAATTAATTTCTTGGCGCTGGTGGAGCCATCTTCATCGGTGGCCCCTCCTCTAGGTATTCGTATCCCAATGACAGTTGCCTGATACCAAATCTTTCTGAAATTAACCCGTTGTTAATTAGAAAATCGTGGCATTGCTTGGCTTGATTTAATTCATAGGAGTAGGCGTGGTACACGGGCATTTGGACTATTCATAGTTTTGGAATGTACGAAAAATAAACTTGAAATCAGAATCTCACCCCATTAGCATCACGCATGTAGATAAAGTTAAAGAAGTACTCATCATTTCCGGATTTTTTTTTTTATAAAAACGGAAATTCATAGAGTTCTAATGAGTACATCCTGCAAAGTCAAGAAAAAGTAAAAAAATATAAGAATTGGGGCATGTCCCCCGTCGATGTCCATAAAAACTCTCCAGAGGATCTGCTACATGACACATTTAATTAGAAAGATTTTTTGCATGAATATCCTTCTAAATTTTCAAATTTGCGTGAATACCCTCTTAAAATTTATATTTATTTCTATATCCTTATAAAACACTATTTTTGCACAAATGCTCATAATATAATGATTTTTCTAACGCCGTTAATAAAAACTATATTTATTTTAATTAAAAATAAAATATAATTTTAAAATTATTTTTTTTGTTCTCCATCATGATCGCCTTATAAATATTTTTTTTGCACATCTACATAATAAGGATATTTTAGTCATTTTAATTTGAAACCGTTAATTTTTGAACGGCGTTAGATGGCATGGGTATATATGCAAAAATAAGGATAAAAATAAGAAAAAATAGCAAAACAAGTGTTTTACGAGGGTATATATATGCAAATATCACTTTTGGAAGGGTGTTCATATAAAATGCGATATTTAGAAGGGTCTGTATGCAAAAAACCCTAATTAGAAAAGGCAGATCATTTTCGGTTTGTTTCTTCTCAGCTGTGCTTTAAGATTCCACTTGCAATTGATGGGGCACAACATGGAATTAGAAAGGGCTTCCCGTAGAATTTTTGTTCTGCAATTAGGGAGGGAGCCTAATTAACCAGCAAAGGGGAATTAATGGGCTAAGACAAGCACGAGCTAAGCTCTTGTTGAGGCCCTTGGGCTTTGGCCTAGGTCAAACGGGCTTCAACACGTGCGTCAGCTCCAAATGTGGTCCAGACCTGGGTTTTTTGATATGTACAGCTCGAGAGGCAGCTCAAATGATATGAAGGAATTGCTTTCCTTCCTTATGACTTGCATGATTTTTGAAGGTCCAGTTTAGTACGATATCATTTTGAAATATCATTTTGAAAAAAAGATATAAAAGTGACAAGGCTATAATAACCGGCTGGATTCAATAGTGCATAGGTGGCTTAAATGGTTGTCATCCACTGCTCAAAGACATTTAGAGCATAGTAGATGGAGATATTGTCTTTCAGACCAAACATATTTACATAAATTGATGAGAGAGAACTATTCAGAATAGGTGGAGTTATTGCCTTTCGGACCAAACATATTTACGTAAATGGGTGAGAGAGAACTATCCAGAATACTTTAGAATTTACTACTTTTTAATTTTTTTATGAATGTATTCATGTTAAATTTGTATGAGTTGGTTGTAGAACAAAAACAAATAGGCGAAATGAAATTACAGGTCCGGATCCTACTAGTATCCAATGGCAAATAATGTATCCAGCGTGCAAAAACTGCACGAGCTCCCTAGTGAGAAGGGCATACAGGAGACACGTCTTTCAAATGCACGGCCGCACGCTGTTGACACATGGAACACTAACGCAACTCTTAAAGTATTAACAAACTCTTTGGGCTCCAATACTCTAATAAAATAAATAAATTAACTAATTAACTAGATGCTCCCCTCCTTAACTCATTCCAGAATGAGGTGTCTTTGAATCTAGGGATTCGATAATGCTATAACTTTTGTAACAAATCTTTTTGGAACCGCTATTGATTAAGCTGGCTAGCATTTCTCCACCACATTTTTCAAAATGAAATACTTTTGATTGCTATATTAGTAATTATAATCACATAGCAATTTGTGTGATCAAAATAATTATTATTATTATAAAATAGTTATTTATAATTGTAACGAAAAGTAATTAGTTATATCACAATCACAATGACAATATTTGTGCAGCGAGTTATTGTTTAATGGATAAAAATATTTTATTCTTGACACCCACTCGTGAGACGTGCAAGTTTCAGTTCCACTGAGGATAAACCTAAATACTTGAATAGATATGTATTCAAGTCTAGCCTAATTTAAGTATGGCTCTGGGCTCTTGCTTCAAGCTAGGTTGTTATCGTAATCAAGCCCAGCTTAAGCAAGCCCATCTAATTTTGAGCTGAACCCAAGCAGTTCATAAACAGCCTAAAGAAGTTGGGAAAGATTAAGACTTTCATATAATATTTATTAAGTCCAAAAGAATTATTTGTAAATAATAATTAATAATATAGATCATATTAATATAAATATATAGTTATATATGCATTATTTATTTAAACCACATGCACAAATGCATGATGCATGTTTAGTAACAAAATGATAAATAATATTAAATAAATAAATAAAATGAAAAAAAATAAAAAATATAGCGGTTAAAAAGCAAAATAGAGATGGAGGGAAAATAGATTTGTCGGTGGAAAATTAGGATATAGAGAAAGAAATTCGGGAGATACCATAAAACATGGGATTTGGATAATATTAGTTATTACTCATATTTTGATTTGCAAAATTACGACATCGATGATGATATATAATAAAATTTTATTAGTGAACAAATAATATTTCCTCCACGGATGGTGTGCTCATTCTAACATAGTATAGATATGGTTTTGATTTCCCAACTAGCCGAAATCAAGTATTGTTTCCGGCCGATTGGCGATAGGCTGCGTATGATTCAGATAAGTCATTATCCATACCTATCCTGTAGCTATTTAAGGATGAGATAGAAATCCATGCTATTAGGATGGGATAGGATAGCCACCCATCGAATTCAGGTGGTAGATCCATGCAAATGTGTTTAGGCAAGTAGTAGATCCCTATTTCCTCCTAAGTCCCAACACTATTATTGCCGACGATGGATAAATCACACTTGTTACCGAAATCCACGCAACGGAGATCTCCAAACTGTCTTCATTCTTTTGTGTGAACCAAGATTGGATTCTCATAGCCCGTGGCCAGCCGATGCCATCATGACCCATGCATCGAGCAGTGGGAACCACACCACACAGGGGGTTGATGGGTTGCTGCCACCCTGACCAGTCTTTACTATTACCATTCTCCAAAGGCGTTAAAAAAAGGAGAAAAGTGAAGTGATAAAGGAAAGGAAAGGGAAAGCCTACGGACTTTTTGCGTTCACCACTGGAGTCAAAGGCATCTTTTCCTTTTTCTCGGACTCCTTTTTGCTTCCTCGCGTCCACTTTGTGCAGTTCTTTTAATATTTGTTATACATTCCCTCTTTGTTTGCATTCGCATTGATCGATTCTTTGTTTCCATCATGATTAAGTCCATGACCAGGAGAAAGAGGCTAATGACCTTCGGACAATAGTTTTTCACTTGACACAACTAATGCTTATCCTCATCTCCTTTCTCCAACGTCCTTTTGAATATTAATGGAGGACCTTTTTTCTCTTCTATTATATTTTTTTGTTCAAAATAGCCTAACATTAAGTTCTCCAATAAATTCAAAATTAGTCCACAAATACTAACAAACATCTTGTAATTCAGAATAGTCATTTAGCAGATTAGTTCTTCATACTAGTCATGTTCATAAATGATAAAATCCAAAAATCTGCTCATGCCCAATATTCCCTTCATGTTCAATATGGTCTTGCTGATGATGTATAAAGCATGGCTTCGAGCATTTAGAATCTACCTCATCCAACGTGAGAAATCTTTTGAGAAAAATATATCTGTGTAGGTCTCTAACACTACTTCTTCCAAGACCAGCTTGCGTATGTCATCAGTTGTTAATTCAGCTGAAATATTTGGGTTGCTTCTAATTCTAGGTTCTGATGCTGCATATCTTATCTGAAATGTTAAAAAAAATAAAGTTAATTTTATTAATTTTTATAATTTGGTATTTTGGTAGATGTTATATTTGATATATGAAAACTTTATCATTGAAATAGTTTGGATTAATAAAGGAATGTGAGATGACCCATACAAATTTATTTTGAAAGAAAGCAAGGGAAATACTTAAAGACATAATTAATATGTTTGCAACTTAATTAAATAAATCTTTACATACAATTCCTATTCATCCATGTCTTATAGTACTAAATTGTTAGCAATCATAAAGCCCCTTTCTATGATTCAATCGAATAGAAAAAGAGATAATTTGTCCAATTTTCTCAACTTGAATATTAAAAAAAATAATAAAAAATAAAAAAAATTATAAACACACATTTCTAATATTTCTAATTAATTAGATCAATGTTAGATTGATTACAATTTCTTTATTTATACTAGTATGAACCATCCTATAAAATTCATATCAAATTTCTTTTCTAACTAGAAGAAAATATGGCTTTCTCAAAATAATCATAACTAGTAAAAATAATAAAAAAAATAAAATATCTTTAAAGCTAGATCTTAAGTTTTATATTAATTTTGCTTTAATTGCTTCACCGAATTCTTTCCTCATTATAAGTCATGTCTAATTAAAACTCATCCAAAAAGGAAACACTACTTTAACTAACCTGTTTCAATGCCCAAACATTATTATAAGCCTCCATCCACTACGAACTACAAACCCTTTAAAACAACTTCGCCCTTCTAGTACTTATCAAGTACTTCATTTTGCTGCATGACATGTTAAAGATTGATATTGGATGAGAAATTTATTGCCTCTAGAATTTCAGATTTATGAATCATCCTATTGAGGTCCTCTACCACTCATGCAAATGAGCTTGAGCCCAAATTGCAATTATATATGTACTTATCCTGATTGTTTTGGATTTGTATTGAAAGTTGTATGTTTTTTTAGCATTTGAAGTAGAAAGTTTGAACTTTCAAATGTACATTTTAGGACTACACTAGTACAATAAGTTACTTTTTTTTGGTAAAAGTTCAAAATTTATCAGATTTGGAACTCATTAATAATGTTTAGTTGGCCAACAAAACAAGCATAGGGCAAAAATTGTTATACATATATTGAATTAGGTCTTTCTCTAATGTAAATATCGTATATTGATCCGATTAGGAAGAAAGAAGAATTCACTCAACCCGCTCAACTCGAATCTCACTAAAGAAATTTAGAAGAATATACAAGAATTGTGAAAATAAGATTTACGTCCCCTTTTCTTTAATTGATGATCCCCTTATAAACTAAGCCCTTATTATAGTAGTAGCAAGGTGCACCCTCGTACAATTCGGATTAAATTTTCCTTCTAGTCTAAATCAGACCAGATATCCTAAAATAAACATAAATAGTAAAAAAAATAAAAAATAAAATTCTGCAGGAGGTAGATCTCGATTTCTATATCAATTTTATCTGCTGTAGCTCCATCTATTTTTTCACAGATTGGAAGATAAGCTTGCTCAAAATCTTTTCTAAAAAAAAATTATAATTTAGCCGGTATGTTTCGAGATCTAAATGATAGAATTTTGGCCCATTTAACCTCCTGGAGAGTTAGCTCTAGGTCGTAGATCTTAAAAAGTTATTCGATATCAAAAAAAGATCATCTTAATCAAGATTTTGCTCCTAATTCTATTCATCTCTACTCGTAATGGCCAGAGCAATCCATATCGAGTCCGATGATCCTTTTTGATACTCATAACGGCTAAAATGATGCACATCAAGTTTAGTGATCCTTCTATGTACCCGCAGTGGCAAAAATAATCGATACCAAGTCGGGTCATCCTCTTAAATCATAATATAATTATCATGCTTAAATATTTATTAAATATTTTAAATCAAAAATAGGAATTGTGATATAATGTAACGTGACTTCCATCATCACAAGTAAAATTATGATAAAAGATGCAATGTGCATACATGTATATTACCTTGTATGTAACAAATGCTACTACTATTATTATTATTATGCAATCGAATCATATTCTATCCATAAGTTCTATTAGTCCGAAAGAAAATTTAAAATAATTCATGGTACCTCCCTTACATCTTCAATATCATCTCATATAAAAAATTTTGGTGAATAAACATGCACAGGTTCAAACAAAATTTAAATCACGTCATAGTAGCTCTATGATGATATTCGATCAATGACAGGTTTGATATCACCTCTTTGGAAGATGAAGAAGTTTTAATAACAGAAGGACTTGATATACATGTCAAAATCCAACTTGATTTAAAAGCTTGAATGTATATCTTTTGCATCCTACTAATTATTCTATGTGGGGCTAAATTTTACACATGATCCTTAATATTACTTCGAGTCAAATTATGTTATTTTTCAGTATGTAGTATACCAAAAATACAAAAACTCTTATTATCCTTCAGCCTTTCCAGCAGAACTCTCTTTTGTGGAACCAAAAGGCATAATTATCTATAATGACACAAAGAAAAGAGGACCGTTCTTGAATGAGGCTCAACTCTCCAACACTAATCCTATCGGCTAGAGTCCCCATCTTTGGGCCTGTTCCACATCTGCACCCCCGAAATGGGGTTGTATCTTCTGCACGACAGTAGGGTGGATCTTGCTTCGCATGAATCAACCGTTGGATCAGGCAATAGTGGCTTCGAGATACATGCAAGCGAATGAATGAAGGATTTGGAGTGCTTTGACATTTGTGCGGATTGCAATCCAATGGGTGACATTGCAGAAGAAGATCAATTATTTTTTGGTGCAAAAGATACAAGTGGAACCCCACTTCAACCAAACCTAACTCAAGATGAAGACTAGTGCCCATTGTGCCATTATACTAATTATTACATGAAGACTAATGCCCATGTGTCAAGTCACCAAAGCTGGGTTACTCAAAGCGCTTTTTCCTCCCTATCCTATAAAACGCGAATTAAAAAAAAAAAAAAAAAGTCGTTTGTCTTTCATCTCAGCTCCAAAGAAAATGCGAAGTAAAAAAAGAAGGCTTCTGAAAGTTTGGCCTCAACAAGCGAGGGCATGTGTAGTTGTCGAAGGATAGGAAGATTGGTCCGACCTTTTTACATGGTGGAGCTATCAACACATGGTGGAGAAATCATTACACCTTACACCTCTCTCTCTCTCTCTCTCTCGATCTCGATCTCGATCTCCAATATTATTGTGAGCGGTGTATGCGCGCGCGGAGTCAATGGAGGATGATTTATTCCAATCTTCTCATTGTTTGTCCCTTCCCTCTCCCCACAAGAAAATGAACAATATTTTCTCTTCTTCTCGTTTTCTACTCGCTTCATTTCCTTTATTCTTCCTCTCCTTGTTCTCCACATCTTGACTCCTGTTACTTTATGGATACCTTTCCCTCTCCTCTCTCGCTCTCATAAATTTTTCACAGCAATGGGAGGCTGCCCAGGTAATATTTTATGCGAGTCATATAGGTTTGTCAAAGGGCTTCTTACAGAGTTCATTGGCATTCTGTCCACCTCCATCAGGGCAAACGTAACGTGGGGCGGAGGCAATGGAAATGGAGGTGGGCAACCTGCCAAGGGAGCTCTGTTGGATTCTCTTTGTAAAACCTATGTGATGATTGGATTCTAACATTCATGTTCATGCGCTCTCTAAATAGTAAAGAAAGAGATAAAGGTAAGTACGAGCACCCTTTTGATCCTTACTGCAACATCTCTCATTTCTTTGTTTTGTTTCCTTTGCTTCCATCATGCAATATCATGATGCCTGGCATTGACTGCCCATTTTTATGATCGTTATCTGTTATTATGTTTTCTAGGAAAATTATCTGTTGCCAAACTCCTATTGCAGCTATTCGCATTACTCCTTTTTTTTCCCTTGTTGTGTTTTTTTTTAGCAATGGCATATCCATTAATTCATCCACGAGTGAGAGGAATGGACGAAGCCGTAAAAGTTCAGGTGCTGCTAACAACTGAAGCTTCCTTTCTGCATTGATTGAGAAAATGAAAGGGTCAAAAGTTGTGCTTCATTAGAAAGCTTAGTTTTATTTTTCTTACCTTCTAGGCTTTCCAGTCTCCAAAACCATATAAAAACAAACCAATATTTAGTTCTTCTGGAATACTTTCTTTTGGTCCCAAATGCAAAAGCATTCCTGCTTTCTCTCTCCATTGAATTGTGAGACATAGCTGACCTTTCTTTCTAACTACTTTCTTCTTCTCTCATTCTGCTCCTTCTTTGTCTTTCTTCTTTTTTTTTTGGCGCAGGGGGGGATGAAGCTCCCGGCCACTTTAATTTTCTTTCAAACGGAAAAAAGAACAAGTGATTATTATGGGATCGATGCTTAGACGACCACCTTCAATATTTATAAAATCTAATTCCTGCTACTTCTAAAGTCTAGTTTATTTTCTCTTCTTTTTTTGTTCCTTAACAGATACTTAACTCGGTTGAGGTTTTCATGCCGTACACAATGGGCTTGGAGAGAAAGGAAAGAGGCGATGGTGATACATCGAGACATGCATCCCTCATCAATGTTAGTAAATAAATTAATATAGTAAGTAGAACAAACGCACGAATCCTCCTATCAACACTGCGCGTCTGGAGAAACGATACCTGAGAGAGATCTTGATATCCACGCATCTAAAGAGGAGCAATCACAATTGGGAGGTATAAAAATTTTAGTTTAAATTTTTGCTTGAGCTTGCTGCAGAAATTTTTAATTTCAAATGTAAATAGTTCTAAAAGCTACAGAAAAAAAAAATAACATTAGCCCTAGCAATGCAACTAATGAAACTGTTCATAAAGTTGTCATTTAGCATCAAACCTACACATGTATGTATGAAATAAACTGCCTAAATGCAATATTCCACAAATTTACATGAATAGGAAAGTGAGGTTCACTGTACTGGAAGGTATAAATGCTGTACGTCTTGCACTCACTTAAGGCATGTTCGGTTATAAGGAAAAATGAAGAAAAGGTGAAAAAAAAAACTTGTTTTCTTGTTCAAAATCTTGCTTTCTGCTTGCTTGTTCCATTAAAAAAAAAAGAAACAGAGAGGGAACTTTAGAAGTTTATAACTAATTTTTCAGAAAATTTTTCTTTTCTATGAAATTTTTTTTTTCATAGTTATTTTTTTCACCAAACTGCCCTTTATGTTGTGCATTTTAAATTCTCATAATTGACTTAGGACCTAATGTATGTCTTTACTCCATCAAAGAATGAAAGCTACGTCGAACAAATTCACAAAGCGTGAAAGAAGCACCAAGGATCACGCGGAAATCAAAACGTAACCGGGCAAGAGAAAAGCCATCATTTCCGGCCATCAGTTTATGCTCCAATGGTCAAAGGAGCGTGCATGGCTTGGTCGAACGACGTGGATACTTTGTGGCCAAAAAAACTCATGGCCTCTTTGTGTCTGTGTGGTCTGGAGACTCTGGGACCATCTAGGTTTGGGACACAGAATCCAGGCTTTGATGTGAAGCAACCAAACTTTAATTACAAGAGAGTGCGAGCTGATTGTGATTTATTGGATACCCAATTTTTGATGCACAATAAATTGCTAAACCAATCCTGTCGAGGTAAAGAACACAACAACTTTTCTCTGGCTCGTATGCATTTCCAAAGTTTCAATCCAGCCTCAAGGGGAGAAGGTTGCCAGCGGGAAGAATAAAACTTTCATATAGTTCTCCTATATTGTTAAGATATTACAGTTAAATGTGTTAAAGATACGTATCATCCTTAAAATGTTTATCTCTTATGCATTAATTTTCATAACATTCCAATATAAAAACCAATGGTAGAAATCATCTGGAATTTTTTTTACTTTTCTAATAAACCCAATTAAAAACAAAATATTTATGATGTTCATGCTCCTAATCTACCAAACCTAATGGTGACATGCTTTTTAGGCTCTTAGATTATGTATTGTTGCTGGTTAAAGGGTGGATAACTTAAAAGTTATCTAGTTAACCAGCCAAACATCACTAGGTCATCCAAAAGTGAAATAAATTTATTTCATTAAAGATCCAGATAAGATTATTTCGTAAGAGGGTGAAATAAAAGCAACCATATAAGCTCTTTTTTTTCCTCTCTTTTATTTTTTTTCACAACTTTATTCCATTAACCATGGGCCCACTAAACAAGCAGGAACTAATTTTTGCTACCAACTTTAATCTATCATGAAATGGACTTTTCTTTTTCTTTTTGCTTTTATCTATATGCTAGCTTTTTCATGGTCCTTGCTTAGAATTCTCTTATGCATATGTCCCCACGTAAGAATGTGCTTTTTGGATTGCTTCTTCTTTTGTAGAAGGATTGATCCTGCAACTGGACTGCCTCTTCCATGGCTGACACAAGATTAATTAGTCCATGTCGTTACAAGGTGGTGGGGGGCAAGTGAGAAAGGTAATTCAAAGCCTTAACTTACAGAAGCTCACAGGCCGAGTACGTACACGTACCTCGGTACTGGATTAAGTTGGCGTGGCAGAGATGGTGGGTCCACTTGAGATCAAAGATTTTAAACATAAGCTCGGATGCAAAGTCTCACAGGCTCAAGCATTACACAAGTTAGACTGACTAAGTTGGGCAGCTTCGCTAACAATTCTTGGCGTGGCCCGAGTTGTAAATTTTTTTTACTGTCGATGAATGTAAATAATTTTAATAGGCTAAAAAAAAATTGGTGAGATTTCTCTGGATCAAGTTCGCGGCTAGCCGAGTTTGTAAAAAACTTTTACAACCGATGTATATAAAGAATTTTAATAGGTCGAAAAAATATTGGTGAGATTTCTCTTAATCAAGCTCACAAAAGATAGATATGTGTTGGGACTAGCTGATTGCAAGAATTTTCAACAACTAGCATGATTTTTTTTTGTATGAATGAACTGAAAATTTTATAGGATTCATAAATTAAGACAACATATCCGGCAAGATTATAGGCTACATGGTGATTAGGTTTGTATTTATAAAATATTTAAAAATAACTTTGGGGTGAAGGACCTCTGCATTCGAAAATAGCCGGTCTATTTTCTCAACCTTTTCTTCTCTCCTCTCTCTCTCTCCCCCAAACTCCCAATCGAGCTCTTTGGGGTGAAGGATCTGTATGGTTTTCTCCCTCTTTTCTCTCTTCCATCCGAGCTCTTTCCCCTCTCTACCGTTCTCTTCTCTCGTCTCTCTCTCTCTCTCTCCCTCTTAATCTATCTCCTCCTCTCCCACCTGATCTCTCTCCCTCTTTCCACTCTCTCCCCTCTCTCCTCTCTCCCCTCTCTCCTCTCTCCACCTAATCTATCTCCCCCCTCTTCACTCTCTCTCCTCTCCTCTTTTCCCCCTCCCTATCTCCCCTTTTCACTATCCTCTCTTCTCTCTCTCCCCAATATCTCTTCCCGGCTCTCCTCTCTTCCTTGATCCTATCTCTCTCTCTCTCTCTCTCTCTCTCGATCTTCTCTCTCCCTCCACTTTTTTTTTTGGTACAACGGCGAGTATAAATACGACCAACAAGATCATAAAATAAAAGATTACATAAGAGCACAGGCATTGACACGTGATTTGCCTAAATGAATCTTCAGAGTGGTGAGCTGCATAGAAGGCAACCCAGTCTGCAGCCCCATTTACCTCCCTGTATACATGTGTGGCCTGATAGAAAGCAACCCGGACGTCGTGGAGTAGCAGCCTCTCCTATATCTTCAACTCCGAACCTACTCAATCATCGCGGCCGAGTCCTTCTCGAAAAGGATGTGATCCATGCCCACATCTCTCTTTTTCAATCTCCTCTCTCTCTCTCTCTCTCTCTCTCTCTCTCTCCCAACTCTCTCCTGATCTCATTCTTCTCCAACGCTCTGCCTCTCTTATCCCCTGTTACAGTTTGAAACGAAGCCCAGAGAAGAATCCTAGGCCTAAATCGGGCAGGCTCAATAGGCCTACACTCAATCAAGCCACACGCCAAGCTCTGTTCGGATTAAGGCCAAAGCTCGAAGCGGAAGTTTCAAAGAATTTTTGGGCCTCAGCCCTGCCCGAAGCCCGGATTCTTTTTTTTGGTTGAGGTCGTGGGTTGCATAAAAACCCGACCCCGAACTCATCTTTTTCTTGGAATTAGTACATTATTGCAAGGTCAAATCCAGTCTTTCCAAGCGCATTCAATACCTTCAGAGAGTACGAATCGGCCTGCCGGTTAGCTTGCCAATTTGGGCTCAGCATCGTCGCCTGATCAACCCCATGTAACTTCCGACCGCCAACTTCCCGACTCAACCCTTGTTTTTCCTGGCTCAGGTTGATGCATCCGTTGTTTCCTTTCCGAGATTTAACTGGAGCCTTGCCCCTTGAGATGGGGAAAGGAAGGTAAAAACAAGGTGCACGAATTACATAGTAATTGCAGACAGAAACGTGATCCAAGCATGAGATTAACGGTCAATCCTATTGTGGTTATGGTTCCAGCACACCTCTTAATTCATTGCAACACCTAAAAGACAAAAAAAAAAACCAGATAACATGCTATAAGAACTCATCCAATCATCTTTGTATTATTCATTTTCATCACTGAATTATTCTGTTGTATTATTGGTTATGTCACAATCTAGAGTCCCACCCAAAAAATTTAGTCAGGATGTGTTATTTGAATTCTTTGACTCTACATAAGTACCCGAGATCTACACATCACATAGCTGAAATGGGATTAAACATTTGCACGGATGGGCCATCACATGGTTCCTCCGTTTAAGTCCAGACATTCTCGCTAGGCTAAGAATCCAAATCCACTCATAAATACCTCGATCAATTTATGGTCAGCCCAAATAGATCTATGTTGTAGTATCTCCTTATCCTCATAGGTCATGGACTGGATTCGCTCTGATATTATTTGTACCAACCTAAGATCTTATCCTAAAAGCCAGTCAAAAAATATTATTTAGATTTTTTGGTTCTATATAAGTATCTAAGATCTATCTAATACATAGCCGATATGAAACTAAACACATGCTCATACAAATCCTTACATATTAAATGCAGAAGGATCACATAGATCTATATCTTTATTCTACCCTTCCAATCTACTTTCCCGTTAACCCAACTCCCATATTGATCTCACTCGGAATCTTAACGGATTGTCTCCATGCCACTGATTTCTCTTGCCACCGACAACAAAAGGACGAAAGTATTGTTAGGACTCCCAACACGAAGGTCCAATCCAATGTTTCTCATCCCCATGCAAGCTCTCCTCTGCTTTAAGAACTGTTGATACCTGAACTGGTGTTGAACAATGCTGTTGATGCCTGAACTGGTGTTAAACAATACCATATGGACGATCTTGAATGACCTGGAATGTAACTCCTGTCCAAAAAACAGAAGAAGAGAACCCCAGGCAGCGGGCCTGTGCTTGCTAGAATCACAACCCTGAATTCCGAACGGGAGGAACATATTATAAATTGACAAGCCTCAGCTTATGTGAACACCCGTGGAGATAACTGTGTCCGCCTCCAAGACTACATTGCTCTGCACCTCTTCTACAATACAGCGGAAAGGATGCTCAGCAGCACAGCAACACCGTCCCAGGAAATCACTAGCAGGATCAGTGTCTTGCCGAAATAGAGAAATAAAGAAAGAGTACTCCAAGAAAGATCAGGTCCATTCTTTTGCCATCTTTCGGCTTTGTGGATGAACAGTGACCGTGCGACAAATATCACTTCAGGATATGTAATCAATACTCAAAAGCATCAGCTTGATCAATAGTTGTGTCCCACAGAATGAAACTAATTAAAATATGAAATGAAAATCTTCCATTGATAGAGCATTTACAAGATCATGCATATATAGTGCCATCATGTTTTGGAGATTAGTAATTTCAAAAGAAAAAAAGAAAAAGGAGATTAGAAAAGCTCAAGAGAGTAAAACAGTGGGGGAACCCACCTCACATTTGGGTAAAGAGATGAAAGGACATTAAAGGAGCAACAGCTTATTTATCTACAGATGAAGATTCAATAAATCACTGAGTGATGTCACCTGCTAAAATCTATGATTGCACAGTTGGTTCTTATACTCTCTCAGTTAACATCATGACAGGGTGATCCAGAAAGAAACAAAAGCCATTTTCTGTGGCTTGATACACTGTCGGGTACCTGGGCACATCTTTTCTGCAACTGGAAGTTTATAAAAAAGATGATTCTCTTAAGAGGTACACTTGACGATTACCGAAATGTTAAAAGAGGTATCCTTGAACATCAATTAGATTCCAAATGCAACAACTTTCTTTACAACCAACTGTTCAGTTTCAGTCATAATAGGTAGCACAGACATAAACAAGATGGTCACTTGCAACGGAGAATAAGAAAAACTTGAATCGTGTTTATTTCTATACAGGAACAAGCGGCCAACCTGACAAGCACCAGCTTACGCCTCTTCCTCAATGCTTTCCATTGGATGAATTTTGTACTGGTCCAGCTTTTGCTACGTGCATTTTACTTGATTTGTTTGTTCACAAGTCAGTCCCTTTCAGGGGCATCTCCAGCATCTCTCCTTGCACTCAGGTTTCTGGCATACGACCACACCCTCTCCACCTCACCAGATATGAATTTTCCCTCTTTATCATCGTGCTGTCCTCGGAGGCTGATCTTGCTTAAAGAAGGATGCGCTCTTCCCGGGCTTCCAGTCACTGGAGTGGAAGAACAAAATGTAGGTGTGCCAAATGGAGAGGCATAGGGGGTGTTCTGGATAGAGAAGGGGCTAGGCGAGATCCTTTTCTGAACAGGCAGTCCTCCAAGCCCTCCTCGATTAAATATAGAAACATTTTCTGCAGCTGCACACGTCTTTGTTGCATCATCCACAAAAATGAGATCATCTATCCTTGCCATTATGTTAAATGCCAAACTCTCCATGACCCTTGAGTAACTCTCAAGGATTGATTGCCCGACGTCCTGCAAAACAATTTTAAACAAAACAAAGGAAGATTATGTGCTGTTGGTTAAAATAATCTACTGATAGTCAAAACCCATGCTATTAACTAAGGTAGACATGTCAGCTAGAAGGGATCTCCAAGTAAGACCCATCCAAAATCGGCTGATTGTTTGGATGGTTCAGAGAAAATGCATATGGATTGAGCTGAAGACTGAGAAATTTAGCTTCTGAAACTCCAAGGAAATCTTGTTCCTCTTTCCGCTGATTAGTCATTGTACCATTTAGCATAACAAGATTTTCTGCAGTAAGGACTAATGGTAGAAAATAGATCAGAGAGAATAAATATAGTCCAGAGAGAAAATGAGAACAACCTTATTGTACTGAATCTTGTACATATCTAAAACAGTCTGCGGGAGACCAGGGTACCGTATTCTCAAGCTCTGCAAAAGACACTCAGCCCGTTGTGCCAGAAACTGACTTCTTTCTGGATCACTTACTAGACCCTTGACCTTCCCACCCCATGATGACTTCTTTGCCTTTGATTGAGGATTTCCTTTTTGGTCTTTTAGCCTCCAAACATGTATGGCTGCCTCAAATCTATTTGCTATTTCCAGAGTATGATGCTCGGATGACAGGTCCAAGCAATCCAGGAGACATTCTGGTGAAAATTGATCAGCCGTTATATACCGGTAGATGATCTCACCTAAACAGGATTTTCCATTCTGCAGGTACATGAGATGGAAAAGGCTCAATCTGGTCAGTAATGAACCCACTTGAACTGCTTGCCAGATACAATCCTCGTTGAAACTTACAAAGATAATTCATAATTTTACGACAATACACTTAATAAATGTTGGTAAGAATAATAAGATAGCAGAAATTTTAGGAAAAAAGCAATTTATCAGCAGGCATGTGTATTTCGTGGCTATCACAAACTTGATCATCAAAAACAATAGCAGCATTCCAAGGTGTTTTTGTCTGCAGAAGTTATAAAATTGCTAGCACACAGTTAATTTCTACTTATTTATGTAAGCAAAGGAGTAATGGCGAGCTTAAAGAAAACCAAGAATCTAAAACTAATGTTCCCTTTCTTTCTTTTTTTTTAAGCAGTTCATAAATAACACAAGGATGTTTCTAAGTCAGTACAGGTCTCAGTTCCCTAGATGTCCATGGTACAACTGTCTGGCTTGCTTTCCACGCTAAAGCTGAATGCGCGCACACAAGAACACACACCCAGACAGGCATCTGCATGCACATGCACATCAATGTATGCAGGCACAATCTCTCATCCACGCAAAAGAGAAAAGAAGAGGTTTAACAGCATTTATCAAAGTTCAGCTCACATCATTTTTGCAGGATAACTTTCTCAAACTGGATACTTTCGTGTGTCTTCTTAGAATCAGACATGCCAAAATTTATCCACATTAAAGCCAAATAATAACAGCAAACATGATGTCTCCTTGATTACTTGGGAAAATAGATTGCCAATGCATAGCAGAGGAGAAAAAACAGTTAGCAGATACTGTATATAATTAAGAATGCAAACAGCCAACATTCGAACAAGATGGAGAAAGCCGCAAGAAAGAGTTGAATTAGACGTCAACAGAGATAAGGAAAACCAAGATTTTATGAAACCCAGTTTCAGATAGGAGCAAATATGCAAAGAAAAAATGTAATGCGATGGGGATGAACAGTGTTTTTAAATATATAAAAAACAACTAAAATTTCAGAACACAGTGAACATTGAGTTTCATGCCAACTCTCTATAGATGATGATTTTAGGAAACAAAGAACTATTTGCCAATCCACAATAGGGTCTTAAATTGTTCCCTTTCTGACCCATTTGGGTACCCAACTTTTAACTCTAAGGAACAATTGGTGACTTAAATACTGACAAATCAGCAAAAAGCGGGTCTAGATTCAGAAATATTGTAAGGTTTTACTCATGAATGAAGATCATTTAGTGCAATAGGAGTTTCCTGTGGAGGCCATCACACTAAATTCCTCCTTTTCTAATGATATATGATGATTTTGTTTCTCTAACAGACATTAAAGTCTCACCTGTCAGCCATTCTCCCTGTAGCCACAAGAACTGTGACCTTGTTGATTCAATTCTTAACTCCTGCAATGACCATAGAGCCCATAATTTAGTTTTCATGATATTAAGAGCACCAACTAACTGGCTTCCCATCCGGTTCTACAAGATTAAGCGATATTTCAAGTTTTATGCCTTGTATTTCATCAGAAACCTTGAATGGTGCTTTGCATTTTGTCTACTAATTTCACTTACATATTCTACATGCATTTATTTTGGACCTCCGTGCAATTTTTGGTGACTGAAGGGTCCTCATATTGGGGCTTCGCTGGTATTAGGTGCCTTAGCTCACCCTTTAATCCTAATCCATTTACCATTATGGTATGAACGTTATTTGAACTTTTTCAAGGGTTCTTAGCATCTTAGTTGTCCCTTTCGGTGGGGACACACTTTGGTCTGGCCAGTGCATGGCCAGCTTGAGCGACCTGCATTTTGACAAGCTGAACCAAGCAAGTTACTGGCTTACTGTTGAATCGTGCTGAGCTTGGGTCATCACTGTGAACCTGATCACTCTTCTCAACCTAGGTAACACCCCCCCCCCCCCCCCCCCCCCACAAGGATGCCCACAAAAAAAAGAAGGTATGCATGCATTGAATCATAATCTCGGTGTTAACAAACAAAGGCTGTAGCACAACAAATGAAACTCAGGAGGGTACTTGAATTCCACCCAAGGAGTTTATAGATGTACTCGTTCAATTTCTTAGTTTTCTCTAAATAAAATAAAAACTAGCCATTTCATAAATCCGGTTGGACTGCTACCGGTTGGTCTTGAGTTGAAATCAGCCATAGCATGCCCAGAGGATGACTTGGGCGAACCCTTGTTTGGTTATGACAGTGAACCATGCTAGGATAGGGGTTAGTAGGACTAAGATCGGGCTGGTCTGCCTTGCCCATGGCCTTCATCAGTGTGGACCCATCCAGTACCCAGTCCAATCCATCCAATGTCCATGTGTATCTTTTGGAGATTGTTCGCCCATTCTAGGTTACAAAACATTCTTCTAAGATTCTCAGCACACCTAGTTTTTAGCAGTTGGTATTCTCTGTTTCAAGTTCCTCACCTTTCTCTGGAGGCCCTGATACACTTGACTGCCCTTAGTTGCTATTCTTCCTTACGATGATGGTCCACTAGTGGAACAAACACTATGCCTTGATCTGAACCTCAGTAGGACCAAATATCACCAACTAAAAGGTGATCTACAAGTAATATTTGGTTTCAGCCATGGGCATTACTTCTTAATCCATTATTCCTTAATTTCACATGCAGCTTTATCAACACTCATGTCAAGGCAAATCAATACATAGCAAGCATGAAAGGATCGGCTTATCCAAGAATTCCTCTACAAATTTGAATCCAAACGTTCCAAACTAGAAACATGCTTGTTAGCACACTTCATCGAAATTCAGATATATCCAATTGGTTTAACCTATATAGGTTCAAATTAAGCAGATTCAAAATTGTATTATAAGTCATACTTTACATATACCTTTGGCAATGTCTCCAAGTAGACATCAGGGATTTCCATCTCGGCAAGCACCCCACTGTTGATCGCCATCGCCGCCTTGAGTATCTGATTTGCACAATCCCTGCACTGCTGCAACTTCTTCCTTGCATCCTCAGACAGACCAGTTGGCAGGACCCGTGGGCACGGGAGCCACCATTTCTCCTCCTGCCTCATAGACGGCCTCCCAAATGAAGAAGAAGGGTATGTCCCACTTCCATCCTCATCAGCATCGGCAACCAGGATCCCCCTATCGACATACCAGAACTCAGTCTCCCGGAACCCATCCAGCATCGCAAGAAGCATCGCGTCGAGCTTTCTGAGCGCCGGGAGGTTCATGTAGAGATCGGTGCGGGGACGCGGGACCATCACCTCGAAGGTTCCCCCGCCGGGGAATTCTTGGAGAGAAGGGACGAGCTCCACTATGGAATCACTCACACATAAAAGCCATTCCATCTCCCGGCGCCACATTGCCTTCTTCTGTGCTGCCAGCGGCTCCAGCCTCCACAGCTCCCCAAACACAGTAGCTGAACCCAATTTCCCCCCGAAAAAATAATCAACAAAAATCACAAAAAATGAAAAAACAATCGAGGAAAGAAAGAGGAATTTATCTCGCCAGAGAGATTTGTGATGGCATTTGAGATCGCGAGCGCCGTGCAAACCCCTTTTCCACCGCCGGACATGTCTTCGCCAAGAAGAAGCTTAGCAAATCGCTCCTTCATCATCTCCACTTCTGGAGAAAAATTAATCAATTAATTAATAAAAATGAGAGCAGTGACAGCAAAAGTGCAGCGGATCTTCTTCCGGATCTCAAGCTAGACGCAATTATTTTGGTTCTTTTAAACCAAAAAAATGCAAATTGTTCATTTTGAGAGAAGAAAATTAGGGAAAAAATAGACAACGAACCAGAAAAGTCCGTCTTCCGCTTCTCTAGCTTCGCGTCCCAGAACACCACATCCCCACCGGGCAGCAGAGCCCGGGCCGCCACAGCGGCGGCGGTGGCGGCCCGGGGCTTCTCTCCCCCCGCCGCCGCCGCGGCCAGCGGCGAGGACGCGAAGGAGCTGGAAGCCCCGGCAGCCGATGACGAGGCGCCGCCGGCACCGCCGCGGCCTCCGCCGTACCTCCGGCCGGAGAAATCGCTCGAACTCTCCGACTCACTCACGTCCGCGCTCGGGCTGTAGCTCCCGCACCGCTCGTCCGACGCCTCCGACGAGACGCTCCCCATTCCCCCACCCGAAAACCGTAGCACTATAGACCCGATCCAGTTTACCGCCGGCTGCCGGAGATCAGCGATCCTCCCCGCTCGTTTCCTCCATGGACGGCCCGGATCGTATCACGTACAAGCTGGGGCTTCGGACCCCGTCAGTGGGCAAAAGGAGTAAAGGAGTGAAGCTAGAGAGCGGTCAGAGAAGAAGAAGGAGGCGCGAACCAACAGCTGTATCTCTCTAACCCTTTCTCTTATCAGTTTTCAATGAATTCCATCTTTCTTTCTGCCGGAAAAGCAAAAGAGAAGCCGCTTGCAGGCGGCTTCTTTCCTTTCCGTATCACTAACCCGACATGACGCGCTCTTTCTTTAATGTTAAATGGCCTTTTCTTTTTTACTGTTTTGCCCTTGATTCCTTTGGGTGGGGCCCAGTGATACTGTGGCTTGATCATCCGACACGTCAGGAAAAAGGTCCAGGTGTACGTCGGATCTCGGCCTGCGGATCGCGATGCTTCTGAATGCCGCGCAAGCGGGGCACTGGCAATACGAATATACGATTGTAATATGTAGTACGTTTTGGGTAACTCGTGATCGGTGTGGGGACCGTTTTCTGGGAGTGGGGTTTATTTCTGGGCATGATATTGGGTGTCCGTGAAGTTTAAAGAGTACGGTCATACGATGCGTGGTGGACTCGTTTGTAGCAGGTTTAGGACGCCCCCGAGGGGCACCCGACAAGGGGGATGCGGACGAAAGGGACGGTTACGCCCTGTTTGCCCTAAGAAAAATGCTACGAAGCCTAATAGGTTGACCAAACCATTTCTCTACATGCTTGATAAAAAGGAAAGCAAACCTTCAAAGTTTAAAATTGGAACAAAGATCTGCTTCTCGATCATCAATAGCTTATATATTATGCATTGATCAATGGTTGAATAAGAATGAGATAGAATATTTATTTATAAATTATCATCAGGGCCGGCATAATTTTTAGATAATTTAGGTGGTTGTCTAAGGCTCCGGCTTAAAAAGGATCTATTTCAGAAAAGATATCAAAGACAAAATGAAAAAAAAAAAAAAAATCTTACTATGAGTTCGTTTTAGACCGGCCTACTGCAGAAAAAGGTCTAAAAAATAAAACAGTTTTAGACCTCTAAATATATTGGGCCGCTTTTGACTATCATTCATATTGTAATTGCAAATTGAACCTCTCCAATGCAACTACTAACTGAAGAAGATCTCAGTTCAAGTGAATGATATCAAATACGTTGGTCAAATTCTCCTGGGATAAATCACAGGCCATTTGTGCATGCTGCAGTTTGGTGACGCTGTGGGGCTGCGTAGTGTTGCCCCTAGAAATAAGTTTACCACAAAAGAGGAGTAAAGTGACCATTTTGCCCACGATGTGACGCACCAGGCTAAACTAGCTCCGGCGGTAGAGTGAAAACGGCGTACGTGCTTTACCGTGGGACTAGTTCGTACTTTTAGTAACATATAGGGGTAGTTTAGGTAATAAGAATTAAGGCGTGACGGAATCATGGCAGGGAACATTGTGTTGACCGATTCGATAGATTGATGAGCTGTACATTGTAATTCTGATGCCGTAGACTCGAAGCATGCCACAATAATTTAGTGCGGTCAAAATTATATAAAAATGGGCAGAGGCACGTACTGTGCTTTCTAAAAAAAAATTATTGAACACAATAACTCAATTATATTTAAGAAATGGAGAGCTGATCAGAGTATGATTGCAGGAGGAGAGGGCCTGCTTGACATCATGAGAATGATGCATTAGAGTTAGGTTAGATAACAAAATATTTGGCCGGCTTGTCCAAATCTTGATGCGTTTCCTTGCAAGCTTTGAGTTTGTTGTTATCGTACCCACGTAGGCTGGGATTTTGTTCTCTCGCGTGGTGTCGTTTGTCGCCATGCAATGGTGATCAAAGGGTTGGGTGAGATAAGAAGGGCTACCTAATCGGTGCTGACCCAATCGTTCGCTCGAGATTGGGATAAGCAGTACTCATATTGTTATTATTATTTATAATACAATATACAATAATAAAAAATAAAAAAGAATATTAGATCGTCGCTCTCCATTACGTGTTATTTTGGCTGCATTCTTATTTATAATGCATTTCATCTATCCGGATAAGCCAATGGCTAACCAGTTTAAACCAATCGAAATGCGATAATTGTTACAACCAAAAGAATACATGCATTAATTTGTATGGTGACATTATTTTTTGCAAAATAATTTTCTATATCAAATTATATAAAATATCTATATCAATTCTAAACATTAGCATGATTCTGCTGTATCTATATCATGTTGACTGGTACGGCAGAACCATAACAACACATAGCATGTCTTTTCTCATAAATTGATTTTTATTATACTCATCTAGCATAAATACATCTATGAAAATTAGAATAACATAGTGCCAGTCTGCCCGGAATTAATAATATAGTGCCAGTTTGATTGGCGAGAATAACATAGCATTTAAAGATAAAACAAAGCTTTTGAGCAAATTGATTTGGATAATTATTACACAGTCACAGAAAATTCTTAGCTCCTACAAGAAGAATAGGAACTAGGAAGAAGACCTGGATTGTTATGTTGTGTCTCCGACGAGAACAAACTAAAGCCGACAGTTAAAACCAGTTTAGCAATAAAACTGGTTTAGGTTGAATCTCAAGAAAAAGATAAAAGAAATAGTCATCAGTCATTCCCAAAGCCACATGGGGCGCAAGAATCCATGGATTCTGGGCTCTGACTCTTGGTTTATCAACGATTTAATAAGCAGTATTGGCATACTTAGGCAGTGGTTGATGTGAAAAATGGTGTTGGTACATAGATGACAAGTCTGCCCGGCCTCAATGACTTGTCCTCCCTCTCTCTCCGGAGCTGGAAGCATGCCAATTATCCTCCATTGTCCATCGACAGACATTTCAGTTTATAAGCTATAGGCAATAGGGTAAAGAAAAATGAAAGAAAAAGAGAAGGTATATATGATTCGAATTATGAAAAAAAGCTCCTTTATTACTATATTATAATAATATTATATTACATTACAGTAATATTATACTATATCATATATTTATGTATTAATATATATTATATTTTATTATGATTTGTTGTATAATGTTATGCAATATCCTTTATGATCATTTTGTCATACCAAAAATATTTTCTCAGTTTGTTTACCAAATACATATTAAAATTTTACAATACTTTAAAAATGCAGTTACCAAATAGCAAATAACTTTTTTATAAAAGCTATACTTCAAAGGGTTCTACTTCTGAAAGCTCTACTGCCAACAGCTCTGCCTAACGAGGCTTATGTGGAATCTGCACAAAGAGTATTCATGAAAGAGGTAGACACTTAGAGAGTCTGGATGATAAGTGCGCTAACTTTATGGGGTAATAAAACCATTTACATCCATATGAAGCCACTTTCCTTGTCTCCTAGAAAAAGCCAAATGCATTCTCACACACGTTATAAGGAACCGCCTTGATGATTTCCCTCTCACCCTTCCACGTACACATACTCCATGGGGAAGAGTCTCAGAAGCGTACTTAGGACAGAAGAGGACCAAATTCGTAAGGTATTACCTTATAAGCTCTCAACCATCAGAGATGGTTACGGAGATTCAGATGGATATTATCTCTTTAATTTGTAGATGGTTAAAGGTATATATGAGATGCGGTACATCTCTTTTGTCCGTGTAAACCTTTATGCGCATTTAAAGGATGATATCCCAAGCGCAAGCCCATAAATAAAACAAAGTCCATCTAATTAGATGGATTAATACAATTGAAGTTTTCATAATATTGAATGAGACATATACAAGATGGAGAGAAAAAAAGTAGTGCTGGATGGGGTTCTAATTTTGTTTTCACAGTGATACTTTCTCTAACCACCAACTCATCATGCTTTGGCTTGGCTTCATACTAGCATGGGACATGAGCAGATTTTATTTAAAATAAGCCAAATCTTAACCCATTTACAATTAGCAACCGAAGGATGGTAGAATATTACAAGCAGCTAGTCCATTTTCTCTAACATTTTCTTTGATTAGATCTTACAAAGTCGAATCAGCATAACATGGTCGAGTTATCCATGTAAACTTCAGACAAAAGCGGTCATGCTATTGCCGCGACCAGTCAGTTCCGTAAGGTTGGTCCAACTTTTGCTGGAAGACTTTGAGAGGTTTACAACTCAAAAGTCAAAAGACTGAAGTAAAAATTAAATAGAACTTGCGTAGATCCCATAGAAGTTTCAAGGCCACTGAACACCCAGAAGAGCACAAGGTTGGGAACCGGGAGAGTGCCGTCGGCAGTCGCTTTTTTTGATGCATGGATGCATGCATTCCACGGACGTCCAGGGGCACCCTCCGGGAGATAAGGGTACGTAGTGAAATTTTTCATGCACGGGTGCCCCCCAACGAGGACGTTACTTAATTTAAAATAGTTTATAGAAATGCTAAAGATCCGCCTCGTGAGTGTGGCCCATAATATTACTAGGTGGGCAGTAGGCGAGTTGAAATTTTTGCCCGCCACGCAAATTTGAACTTGAAGAGAACAACATTACATGAGCATCTCTCTCAGAAAGCCTAGTGGGGTCCTTTCAGCATGTCATTGCTATGCCAGTATCTAAGTCTCTCTGGGGATCTTTCAAGGTCCTTTTAATGTATGTTTTCTTGTGGCCATGCCATACATAGTAGCATTTCTTGGCACTCAGTGCTCCAAAATCCAAATTCAAGCCTAAAATGTGCTATTACATCTACTTTTTGTGGGAACAAAATAGTAGTTCTGTTGATATTGAGCCATTTGCCCAAGTATATATCTTTGTGGCTTTCTTTTTTTATTATTATTGATAAGAGAACAATAGTTTTGCTATCTTTATTTGGTTTATATGTGCCTATAGAACACATTTGTAGATCTTATAATCCTTGCATCTTCAATGAGCTGATATAATTAGCTAGATAAAATATGCAATATTTGTAGGCTTGTGGCATAACCAAAGGCTGTCGCATTCGTGCATGTTTTGAATTTGCTTCCCCTCCTCCAATAATGCTATGCATGAAATATTGGTTAGTTTGCACAAGCTCTAAGGCATGAATCCTTCAGCATCAGCATAAATCCTTAGCTACACTAGAAAACTTATATCATGCTGGATGATGAATTCTTAATTAAGATCTTTTCATGGCTATTAGATGCAACCATTTTCCGATGCAGTATATACCTTCATCCAAACACTGGGAAGACGTACTACATTACATAGTGCACAATGTAAGAGACCTTGTTGCTTAGGAAACAACTTAATTCTCGGAAAGCAAAGAGTGCAAATGACTGTAGGTAGTCTTGAAGTCGTCATGTATATTTGGAAATGGAGTTAGCAGGATTCTAGTAAACAAGAGGAAATTAGCCTGAGAGAATCAAGAAGTTGAAATATTGGTGGATGACCACCGAAAAAATGGGGAATGGAGGATAACGTTGGTGGAGATAGAGACCAAAACAATTTTACTGGTCGATTTGAACAGTATGCATTGTAGGAGGCTAATGTAGAATATATGAGAGATCTGATTAACACAGTGATGATGATTTGAACAGCTAAATATGGGATCTTATTGAGCTAGGTCTCATATTTATTGCACTTTAACTCCCAGTCAAGCTCTACATCTCCTGATGGTATGTCACTGCTAAAAACCAAGTCACAGCCCACAGCCAGCTTTTGTTACAATAAGCAAAGTCAAGGATTACAAGGATGAGGGGATGTGTTTGAGGAGCACATATCCAGACAGCACCACCCGATTTCGTTCCTTCACCTTAGTTTGATATATTACTCTGCACATTGAAACGCTGAGTTAGCTATCCAGAGTCGAGGGCTAAAGACATGACCAATAAAAAGAAAAAATAAAAACGAATAACCTTTCCTACCTTGGGCCTTCAAGCCACATTTCTGTGACTAGAGTTTCTCCTGGATATACGTGCAAAAGAAAACGACCAAATATGCTTTTCACCGCTGTTGGTTCCCCGTTGCAGAAAGATTTGATAATGGCTCGGACCGCAAAACCAAGAGTGCACAAACCATGCAGAATTGGACGAGTGAATCTACGAGAAACCACCAGTTAAACCATTTGAAGGAGATGAAATGGATTCCACAAAAAGCATGATTATGTCAGAAGATTAGTTGACCAGCATGGAACAAACTAATTAGCAGCAGCATAAGCTTGGACATATCAAATATTGTGAAAGAAACTTTTGTAAAGAAGCAACAAGCATACTTTATTCCAGAAAAAATGGACATCCGGATATAATGAACCCCGTAGGGCACAATAACATCATTAGAGAAGTGATATTATTAGATAATATTAAAAAAATCCAAGTCAAATTGTATTAAAATTTACGCAACCAAATTACCTGAAGAATGAGGAATGATGTTTGAAGTATTTATGAACACATATAGACAGTTTGTTATGAATATTTACATTGAAAATACTTAAAAAGAAAACAAAATCGTGATATCACATTTCATTTCCGTAGTGCTAGTTTATCACCTACACATGGCAATTAGCACAAAACCACCACTTCTTCAGTCTTCACCATCAGAACATTTAACATACTGTTATATGTCTATTGAAAAAAGCCACATAATGGTCCCGTCTTTTATGGATCAAGCAAAGTATGGCTATGCACCATCCATGACTGATCTTTGACCGATAAGGCTCAGGCTGTGTCAAACTCACCCCTAATCTGAGACGAGCCAGACCTTAAGTTTTACAATCATGCTTAGAACTGGCCTAGGCCTAGATTGATAATCTGTCTCAGTCGACCCTTCCATCCATGATAGAGTCCTTCATCCCTTACACTATCTAACTATGAGAGGAGCGGAAAAACATTCTAGCATTTGCAAAATGAGATCCACATAACACTCCTCTTATGGCATTTGACCACAATGGGAACTCATTATCTGAAGATGTTCTGATAGCTGATCTCATGTTAAAATAGAGGTGATTGTACCCATTGTTTTGATGCAACTATTTATTGGAATTTGCCCTTTCAGTTCTTTCCAATTAACAGACCCTTTGAGCTAAAAGAAAATAAAATAACTCCATTTCAGTTATAAATATCATATCAGAGTTAGTTATGCTACCAAACAGTAATCATAATATTAAAATTAGAACACAGACTACTAAAGCCAATATGCTAATGGGAATTTGTTCCACCACCCCCAAAATGGAAAATGGGTGAAAGGGTTACTGATGCTCTAGCCAGAAGGTATGCTAGGAATTGAGAATCTCATCCCACTCTCTCCACCACCCCCTCTCAAAAAAAAAAAAGAAAAGAAAAGAGTCCCCCAGGGAGGAGGGGGGTTTGCTTCTGCCTTCTTCCTCTGATGAATTCTGACAGCAGGCAAGATGGATGAAAAAAGCATTTCCACTTCCTCTTCCTGCAATAGCAAGCAAGAATTCAGGAAGGCTCTCACCTATCAACTTAAGTCATCTGTTTAATTCATCTGCCGTCAATCATTACTCCTCACTATTGCACTCTTAATATATCATCCTTTAATCTCAAAGAAAGAGAATTTTACTTTATTCAAAAGAATAACAATGAACTTAAGAAAGGTCCATATGTAAAAGAAAAATGATGGTCCCCTTCACAATGGTTAAGGAAATAACTAAATCTATCTGCTTATACCCCTATCGCAACCTAAAGGCCTTATTCCTTCATCCAATGCTTAAATTGTATTCTAGCCTTCTATCCTATATATGCTCCAAGAATACAATGTCAAGCATGTACAAAAAATTGCTACCTGTTTTAATCAAATGAGCATGAGTTCTATATTAGAAAAATCTAAATATGCAAAGTAGTCAAGCTAAGAACTGGTGGTTATAGAGGTCAAGATGATATGCCATACATGCAGGTATAGAAAAAAAGAAGAAAAGGAAAAGGAGGCAATAATTGATATACAAATTAGTTCTGAGAAGAAATCTTAGAAATGCCTATTCCTTTTAAATACATACCCAGCAACCTGTGCAATCACGGGATCTGAATGTAGAGGATTATAATCACCTGATAGCCTGTACAATAGGGCCTGCATCATAATAGCATTGGTGCATCAGTTTTCCAAATGGGGGAAGGAGGTTGGCTATCTCATGGTCTGAAGAAAAAGGGCTAGCACAGAAAGATAACTGTTAAGTAGACGATCACAACACGTAGAATAGGTAACATGGCAGTGTCGATCATAGAAACTCATATATAAATGGTGAGTACAGCAAAGCCTTTCCACCCCCCAAGAAGGAAAAGAAAGTTTTAGCTACATAATGTTTTAGGAGAAGAGTATCTTTAGAATGTAAAGCTAATGAGATGTGAGAAAATAGCCTATAAGCACTCCCTTGGTGGTACAATTATAATGCTTAGAAAAATAGGAACGAGTGAGAGATGCACCTATAAGCACCCATTTTGCCTTTCAACAAAGAAGAGAGACATTATATGCCCAATGAGAGAGAAAGTTGAGAAAAATCAGGAGTCTGTACATATCTCGGAAGAGTGTCTAGGAGTTTGCATCTATTGTTTTCAGAATGAATTGTTTGTCCAGTATTATTGCTACTGTTCCATGAACTACAAGTGCAAGACTAATGTTAGAAAACTAGCTAATAATAATGTAAAAGATCTAGTACTATCGAACTCTTCTGACCATGATTAATAGGGTAAATAGAATAATTAAATAAATCAAATAAGTGACAAAAGTATGAAACATCATGCAAATTTATATACAGTAGAACTTAGAAATATATTAGAATTATTCTATGAAAGATAAGAAGAGAGTCAAATGTCCTTGTATGGCATTCCTGTTTATTCTATAAACTTACAAGGAACTGGAAAAACATATAAATAGTTTTAAATTGACATGTACCAGGCATAGATTCCTATGAAACAAAATTAACAAAACATAAAAGAGAACTGAAACAAAAAACACGTGCCTGGGATTGATGGGTACAGTCTTCATAAACCATGGAAGGTTTGTATTTTGGAACTGAAACACGAGAAACCTGATTGGCCGGATAGGTTGTATATGAATACGGTGGTGAGGACTTTGAGAAGCCTCCAGCACCACGCAAGTAGATGGTACTCCTACAATGATTGGTACTCTAAAAGATTATATATTGCAAATGCTGTCAATATACAAAGAAGAAACATCCAAAAAATTAATATGTTACTGACCGGTTCATGCACAGGGCTTCACCAGACTCTTTTATATAACTAGTAGTCTCTATCTCAATAATAGTTGCTTTTCCTGGAGTATCAGAGAGCATAATATTGAAAAATCCCAATGTTGTTAAAAATCATAGCTGTATGCCATTATCTGTAGTTTATATTTTTTGCAATTTCGGAATGATTTTTAGCAACAAAATTAACCATCATATTTAGTGCACTGAAGGGAGCTGGAGGCCTTACATTAATGGAAGGACAAAGCTGATGGTAAACATTAAATGACAAAAGCCACTTTACTATGAAAAGAAAGAAAATGAAAAAAGAACGGAAAAAAGGGTTGAGATAAAGAATTCAGAATTACAAATGTAGCACTATTAGAAACACACCTTTGTCATGCAAGCCCGCGATTGCTACTTTGTTTAGAATCTGATTCAAAAAAAAAAAAAAAGAATGACATAAAGTTTTGGACACTTTCTGAAGATAAAAGTCATGATATTAGATGATCTAAACTTCATGCAATATTTGCTTATATATCTGATTTTTTGAAACAAAGAGGACCAAATGGCCTTCAGCATATCTTGTTGATAGCAAAAATTTAAGCCATTAAAAATATAGGATCAAAATGATTCTAATAGGACACAAGAAAAGCAAGAAGAGATAAAAGTAGCAATTTAAAGGAAAAAATGATGGAGCCTACAACCCCATTTCCTCTCCTTAAAGAATGTTAAAGAACTGCAGGGGAAGCAACTATACAAGTTGAGAAAAGTTGAATCAAGCGGACCTGGGTAGTAATATCATGCTAGCTTGCAAGGGGATATAAAAACATGAAAAATACATGATGCTTATCAAAAAGGATAAATATAGAATTATCACAAACATGTGTTCATAAACTTGATCCAATAGGAATACATATAAAAGCCTAAATGTTAATGTTGTCTTGGATGAAATTATGGCAACGTGATAGCAGCTGCTTATTAAAGATTTAAACATAAGCTGCAAAATCAGGATGTATGATAGTTTCATGTAAAGATATCCTATTTAGTTCAAATCATCCAAAACCCAACCACAACTATGTCGTTGCAACTCTTTAGTCTAGTAATATACAGGTAGGTATCTACTATCATAGGACAAGAGAGGTGTTTCTCCTCCCTTCAGCCTCATCTTAAACTAGCTTCAGAATACCCACTTTTAGCAGCCTTCTGAATAATTGTTATTTCTTTCAGTTTGCTAAAAGAAGGTGATACACTTTCTTTAGTCATGCAACTAAGGCAAAATTCACAGAGTGCGCCCTAAATAAAAGATATGAAACATGACTATGTTGGAAAATCTGATGCATCAATGTTTGTTTATCACTCAATAACATTCCATAACAATTCGTTTATGCAGATCTTGTACACAGTAGAAGAAACGTGGCACGTAAATAAGATATAATCAGTATTTTAAAAAAATAAACTTAAGGTTTGAT
This sequence comes from Phoenix dactylifera, assembly GCF_009389715.1. Classification (NCBI taxonomy): domain Eukaryota; kingdom Viridiplantae; phylum Streptophyta; class Magnoliopsida; order Arecales; family Arecaceae; genus Phoenix; species Phoenix dactylifera. The sequence continues at coordinate 740,177 of NW_024067747.1, forward strand.
CTACAAGAGTGGGTCATTTCTGTACAGATAAAGAAGACTTTAAAGTTTTGAACTTACCTTTGGCTCTTAGTCAATGCTAAATGGTAGAAAACTTATTAGAGTACTTGACCTTCCCATATAGAGATGGCTTGAACTCTCACAAGGATTTGGGACAATTTAGTCTGTATCTTTCACATTTGCCTGATTTTATGATGGCAAAGAATACTTAGCCTTCTCAATCCTTGTTGGCTCAATTCTATGAGAACATAAGGACTTATCTTTTTCTGCATTCACTTCTTAGAATCACCCAGATCTAAGAAGAAGTAGATGATGTGATGATAATGACAATGATGACTGTAGAAGCGACTTAAAATATTTAGGTTTCACCTCAGAAGATGGTTCAATTTATTGAGACCTAAGACCGCTTGTTTTTAGAATTAAGGCTGGCTAACTCTAGAAGCACAAGGACTCATAACATCTTAGTTTTTACCCTTAAATATGTTAAATAAAAATATTCAAAAACTGAATTTTTTTGCTGCAAAAAGGCTTACACAACCACTTGAAGGAAAAGGCCTGTAGATCTCCATGTATTGCTGGCCATGCAATAGAAGCCTCTGATCAAATCTAGATAGGGAATAAGCTTTACAGTTCAGATAATGAGACAAAAGTACGAATATATTTTAATATCAACTAGAAATGCCAAGGTGCTAAAACATGATAAAATCTAGAAAATCATGGAAGAAGTCATGATTCAAAGACTGTTGCAACAGGGAATGTACTCACTGCATGCCAGGCACGTCATCAAGCGTACCCTTCTTTTTTTGGAAAGGAAACAGAGCACCAAAAGTTGGCAAAACCTGCATATCAGAAAATTCAAGATGTCATCAAGGTCTTTAAGATGATTAGTGCCAAAAATCAAAATACAATTCGTTTCACAGGCTAAAGATGTTACACTAACAAAAAAGTCCTTGTTAAACCAACAAATCATTGCTAAAACATTGTATTATTGGAATTATAGAGACAATAACATTCTCTCTTTTTTTTTGGTTGGGAGAAAACAGACATAACAAGAAAAGTACTCATAAGGACAAAATAGAAATCTTGTCTCATTTTTTTGGAGTTGAATTTATAAATCATGGATGCAGAATTTTGTAAACAGCTTGCATTATTCAATCTATCATATGTAGCATCATCGATTCAATTTTATCAAATTCCATCATGGCTTTCAGTGGTCTTCTCCCCCCTTTTTAAACCCTTCTTCCAGATAAGAGTCTCCTTGATTGTTGGAATTTCCAGGCTACGAATCCATATATTCTACCTTGCCCCAGTTTTTGTAGACAATGTAAATACTTCTCAAGAACAGACAATACGGCTGGCAGGTTGCATCGCAGCTGAATTTTTTTTCAACGTTAATAATGATTAGGACTTGAAGCCAGTAAAGGTAAATTAAATTGTTCATGATTAAAAAGATTTGGGGCTCAAAGTTAGCTTTCAAATAACTGATCATACACTTGAATCAAAAGAATCCACTGAGTTATGCCTCCCAAAAGGTATCAGATTTTGCCATAAGTTTATCCCCCTATTGAAAGCTAGATTGCATCTTGAAGAAACCAATTTCATATTAAAAAGAAACAAAAAGATTTTTTCCGCAGAAAGCTTTAAATTAGACCTGAATGAATCGCTGCCCGTCCCTGTGGTAAACATACTTGAGCTCCTTCTCATCCATTGCATCTCCAGCGCAAGCTCCAATTCCAAGGGCATAGAGCGCCGTATCTCTATTAAAGACAAAATCAAAACAAAAATTTAGAAAGAAAAATAAAAGTCCCACCTTTTAGCAGCTTGAAGCCAGAGAATTCCGAAATTTCACATCTTGATGCCTCTAACTGACCTCTCGGTGTAGGAGAATGAAGTCTTGCGGGAAGAAGAGCGGAAACAGAAGAGAAAACGACATCAATTACACGAAAACTGAGAAAAATTACTCCAGAAGAGGGGAAATAAGAGGACGAGGAGGAGGAGAGAAGAAAACCTCGGGGAACTTGTGAGAGATCACCAGCTCCGGATCGACGGGAGAGGGTTTGGAACTCGCCATGGCCGGCTCTCCTCGAAGAAGGAGCCAAGATGGGGAGAGAGAGGATGGAGATTGGCGTCAAGGAATGCTTCCGGAGCTCCGCCGAGTAGGTGACGTTACGCCGTGGGGTGGGCAAAAGGGTGAGCAAATTAATTCTTTGATTTTTTCCATGGTCAAGTCAAATGTTTCTCCAAATTAATCATAGGCCATCAGATTGGGTCTAAAGATCGGATAGATGCAGATTAGATCAAAAATTTATCAACCCATATCTATTATATTTATTAAATAAATTAAAATTTTAGATATAAATTTTATTTATTTATTAAATATGTAATCGGGCTAAATCTATGTATTCTATTTAAAATAGATCATATCAGATTAAATAGGTTAAATTAATTTTTTGGCTAGTTAAATAAATTTAAGCAGATTAAATAGATTAGAAATAGATTAAGTAGATTTCAAATGATTCAAGCAGATTTTATACATATTAAATGGTTCGGATCATTATTCGATCTAATTATTAAATGGATCAAAATAAATTATAAACGAGTTAAAGGTCTAAATCCGAACTCAAATCATTTAATAAACGGATCTAGATGAATTAACTCATTGATAGCCGAAATTTGTTTATGTCAAATTCAAACCTGCTTAAAGCATGTCGTTTGGGAGGTCGGGTTGATGGGTCTTACCATAAATTGCCACTTTTAGAATCGAATTACAAAGTGTATTGAAATATTTATGGATTTTAGGATATTTTTAGAATTAATTAAGTATTAAAAGAAGTGTGGGTTTGGGCTTCAGATATTATATATATCACAATGGATATGAATTTTGTATTTGAAAACCAAAAGCTACACTTTTAGACAGTGGATGTCTTATTTCCCAATCAGATTTCACAAATATCTTAAAAGCATCGGAATGAAATTGTTTTGTCTCATATATCTTTCATATGCGCAACCTCATATTTTCTTTATATTTCTGAATATTTTTAAATAACCAAGCATCCATTAAAAGTTGATTCTTAATGTTCAAATATTTAAAATTTATAAACTAAAAATCTTGATTTTGTCCCCTTTCTCATATTTTTTTCTTGGAATTTATATTATTTTCAATTTTTTTGCCCAAAGTTGCATTTGCTGAGTTCTTTCCACACTTTTACGTGTTTCCAAATTTTTAAGCATCACCTTAGCTGAATCGTTACTATTAAATTTCCAAGTTTATGGGCATTTCCATGTTTTTAATCATAGTTGAGAAAAACCTAACTCTTGATACTATATGTAGGAGCCGGAAAGGGTGATGACATTCTAACTGGGGCTCCCCATGGCTTTCCTCGCTCTATCTTTCTCACAACCTACAAAGTAATGGTCCAATTGAGAGTTCTCTCATGCAATTAATGTTAGTTGAAAATCCATGATCTCTAATTCTAAACATTATTCCAGTTCTAGCTGCAATGCTAAAGTTGATAAGGTCGAACTCATCCACTTCGCAGTGACACAATTGGTTCATTAGATTAGAAGCAACCTTGGCTTCCTCCTAATCTAAATTAACATCAAGTCACAACCCTTCCATACGTAATTGTCCATAAATTGACCAACATGGCATGAGCTCATTTGACTAGCCCATAATCTATTACATTCTGCATGACATGACTCTAAAATCTAAATCAAGCTAACTTATCCTTGACCTGCTCTATTGCAAATGATGCAATCCCCTTAAGGCTATCATGTCCACTACATTATCCTTCAACTGAAGACCAGCCAATCCATAAGCTTAAGATCACTAAACCAACTTCCAGGGTCAGGAATCTAAAGGCCAAGATCCATTAATAGGAGGATCCAGTGGGAAATATCGAAGAAAGAATGGTAGAAGAGCTATTTGCTCCCTCATGTTATTTTGGTTAAAGAGGTTTTTTTTTTTTCGGTATACCGGCTCCTCATACTAAACGTAGATGAGTACAGCTAAGAAAATTAAAAAAAAGAAGCTGGCCCAGTAAGTAGAAAACATCCGCCTAAAGAGGTGCCTCTATTGGACCTAGAACGGACATTCCTTCGGTTGCTACTGAGCTTGCCACTGACCCAATTACTGGGCCTGCCAAATGGTTTGAAACCTCAACAGCCACTGGGCCGGAGCCCACTTCGCGTTGCTACTTATCTGTGGGCCAATACATTTCGGCTTTGCGGCTGAGGGAACTCCGAACTTCTATACGTGTATTTTTTTTGTTATTGCAAACCTCCCAACTTTGACTTGATAGATGAAGGATTAAGGATTATAATCTCAAACAAACTCCATGCTCTTTCAAGCAACTTGAAGCTTTGCTTCTCACATCATGTCAAGTTGTTAACTCGCAGAAAGTCATTTAATTTGCTCTTGGCTTTTAAAGTGCTTCTTTAAGCAACCTCTCCTATGATTTCCTTCTACTATGGTTTAGGCATACCACAATGGGATTGGTTAGACTTGATGATCTCTAACCATCGGAAATTGTCCAACATACAACTGTATAGAACTTAGGAGCATCGCAAGTGGCTACTGCATTTGTTGGTTTTGTATGAAATATATTTGGAAACACAGGTTATGCATGGATCGATGACTTCTCATGGCAGATCTGATGGCCATCAGTGCACTGAAACCTAACACGAAGCTTCTTAATAACAGTTCTCCAAATTTTTCACAATGCATGTTCGATCATGGCATTTGCAAAATTGTCTGGATATATGTACGTCCATCCCTTGAACAATCTTTTGCATTAGTTTTTAGCAATGCAAATGTGGACATTGTCCTGTTATAATTCATTGGTAAGAATTTTAGTAGTGCATGCACCAGTCAAAATCATAACCCTTATTTATTTCTGCAGACGCCATCATCCCTGATAGCAATTAGACTGTCATGTTGCAATTATAATTCCCCAACAATGACTAGCTACTTGCTTAGTTTGAATAATACACCAACTTCATTTCTAACTATGATCCTCGACCAACTGCTTGAAATTGATAGGGCTGGCATACTGCAGTGATCCATTGTAGATGGCAAAGCCTGCCTTCTTGGATGCACCCTGGGTAGGATGGACACCGTCCCAAAAGAGGTATTCTTTGCGGTCGTCACAGTAGGTAGCATTCGGCATGCAGCCGGATACTGCATTCAACTTACCACCTCCACAGCATGCACTTTGGACCTCTTTATACCCTGGCGAGGTGTAATTAAAACTTTTTTATTTTATCCAAGATGCAGGAACTGATACTAGTTTTACATGACCTGGCCTACACTAAGAGTTTTGAACTTACCAGCTGCTCCTGGATCGGCTATAATATTTGACACCACTGCATGAGAACTCCCGAGTGAGTAGTTCATCCCCTTCAATGTCGAGTGAAGATTGCTTAACATAACTTTGACGGCATCATTAGCACCAACGGCTAACTCATTCAAGACGGCGATGCAATCTCCCAAAGGGTGCAAAACTCTCGAGGACGGGCAGCAACCGATGGGTGCAACGTCGATTATCCCAAACTTCCTTGCTCCCAAGTCGTACAATGCCTGCCATTCCTAAGTGTAACTAGCTCTTTCCAAGAAATCAAGAAATGTAATGCTACTTGAGTAGGAAAAGAGAGCGAGCGAGTGAGAGAGATAGAGAGAGAGAGTTCACCTCGATATGGTTTTTGTAGTTGTAGATGAGAGTGTTGTAGAACTGTTCCTTTTGTGTGTTGTTTGGTGCATTGTTTTGCCGAAAAAAGGCGAAGAGGTCATTGCCCCCGGCGCTGATGAGGAAGATAGATTTCGAGAGTACATCGTTGGTTCTCTCCGCGTTCAATCGTGCTGCAATTCTTGATCTTATGGTGGCAAAATATTTGATCTGTTTTGTCATAGTGATGGTAGTTCCCTGGTAGATGGATGAATGAACATAGTGATCAGGTGTTGGTTAAGAGTTCTAAAGCAGCAAGTAGGTAAACAAAATATATAAGCATATTGTAGAAAAGGTTGTGCTCACAGTGGAATCAAGAATTCCAGATCCTCCAGAAGCGAAGTTTACTCCTCTCAGGCCCTTAAGAATTCCATGGCTGGTCTTGTTTGTGAGGGAAAGATACGGTGGCGGACTCCTTCGGAAGCCCATGTGACCGGCTACGCGCATCATCAAAGATTAGTAGCTAAAAGTTTACAAAAAAAATGGAGGAATATATAGTGGAGTGTATCCGTAAGAACATACAATTAATCCATGTCCTTTTTTTTGTTATTTTCCTCATCTTATTGCTGTTGCTGTGTTGTTAGCATCCATCAATTCACTAAGATAATAATCCATGAAACTATATGCGTAGGAGACAAAACAAAAACCAGATAAAAAGTGTTAATTAGAGAAACGAATAGGTATTTTATCCATGGAGATAACACAAGAAACGAGTGGGTGATGTTTTGGAGAAAAAAATAAATTGGAGACAGGTGGGTGGCATATATCCATGGACCTGATCAGATGCATGAACGTACTCACATGTTTTCATATGGGGTGTCTATGGATTGCCCTGGCTTTTATTCTTTTATGAGTAGGTATTCTGCTTTTGCTCTGAAAGGGAAGGATGACATTCGTGGTTAGGTAGAGAGAATATCTTTGCATTACCAACTCCATTCCTCCACGCGAGGATCAAATGGAGATCTCGTCAGTTATAGCAGGTGGACATATTTGACCAGTACACGACAGCGAGATAAGAGGCAAATTAGGTCAATTTTTCTGTCTCATCATTAGTTCATAATTCCTTCCTTCATCCTTTAGCCCCTTAGCCCATCATATGTTATTTTCGTAGAATCTTCTATGCTATTTTTCAGTACATGGCCAACATATTGTAGTCGCAGGATTTTAGCCCAGGGATTTTTGCCATAATAAAATATAAATCTACCTACGCCTACCACTAGATTAGGGAATTATAAATGAATGTTAATGCCTGCAGACAAAATGTTAATGCTTATTTATAAATTTTAGATTGTTTAAAAACTGATGTCTTGGTTTTGCATTCACATATACGAATTCATTTTAAGGATTTTGCAAACTGATCTCCATTTTTTTTTGAAAAATATAGTGGAAATGTCACATTTTAATTCTAAATATAGAATATTCTCTAGTGTATATGTGAGGATTGATTCAAGCATGTGTTTAATCTAATATTAATTACATATTGGAGAGATCTTGGAGTACATGTATAGGGCTACAAAATCTAAATAATAACTTTTGACTAGTTCATTCTAACGAGATACCAGGTTGTTATACATAGTATAAGAACGAACCTAGGCCATGACTCATATTGGCTATTGGACTACGGAGCATAAACCTTATGGGTACATGTCCAATCTAATAATGATTATATATTAAGAAGATCTTGGATGCTTATGCAAGACCAAAAAATTAAAATAATAATTCTTTAGTTAGCTTATTTGAGTGAAATCTTCGGTCAACAATTAACCCAAATCTAACGGATCTTTAGTGAGACTTCTTTTCAGTTCGACCCAATTTTTGACCTTAACATTTTATGATCTTGAGTTAATGACCTTTTCCCTCTTTAATTCAATTTCAACCTTAACCCTTCTTGGTGGCATTGACATTGTTATATATATATATATATATATATGACTTTAGAAGAGTCTACAAAGCAGGACTCTTCAACAAGTAGGAAAGATCCCAGTCCAAATGTCCTGTAAATCTAGTCTATGTAAAATTTTTCATGGGAACTCTGTATGTATATTATATCACATCATGTGCCATCAGAATAAAAAATGAATTTAATTTAATGGCTTGATTTTTTTTTTTTTTTTTTTTTGGGGGGGGGGGGGGGGGGGGGGAGGGGGGTGACTATTGCATTTCCAAAATGCCTTCCTGGCATTGGCCTGTGAAGATATTATAAATTTTTTAGTTGGACTCGTGCTACAGTATTAAACGCGCTCTCTCTAGCGTGTAGTATGTATATATTTAAGTTGACGCTGTTTCATGGATCCCACCATCGGCCCTTCAACAATTATTGTTCTATCGAGACCAAAAAAAAGAGGCGCATGCGACGTATGCAGATTCTGCCAACTGATCTATTCCGTCCTTTTTTATTACTTGCTGTACGTATGTTTCAGTAGATGACATACAAATGTACAAAAAATCATCAATATGACGTGCAAAAGATCAAATATTGCCGGTTGGACCACCTTGTGAGACTTTTTTTTTTGTTCTATGCATTGCATGCGTTTATATCACCATTGCTTTAGTACTTAATTTCATCAGTATAAAATAAATCAGAATATATATGTCTAGCTAGCTAGTATCTGTTTGTGACAATAAATTAAATCCACAGTTATAGTTAAGATGGAGGATTAAATAGCATTATCACTATTTAGAAGAAAGAGAAAACTACAAACCTAAAACAATTGGATTTATTTAGCACTGCAAATAATCCAAGTTATGTATGAACAGCTTGGCATTGGCTTGATAAGAACTTTTAGAGCTCGGTTTAGTTAAGAAAGAAGTCGAGCTCAAACACTAACTAAAGCTCCATTTATAAATGAACTGAGCCTAAATACTAATAGTTTGCAACAATTCTAATGGCACTTGTCTTGGATTCTTATTATAAGAGCCCAGTTTGAACATCTTATCTGAAGCTTGGCTGAAGCCCGAGCTCAATTAATATTTCTATATATAACTCAAGCCAAGCTTGAGTAGCCTAAATATACAATGTTGGCAAATAATAGTTTTCTATATGTGTATAGAGAGAGAGAGAGAGAGATGCATGCTTGCGCATGCTCAAGCATATATTACGTACATATATACATATGTATGTGTATCTCTCTACTATCTATTATGTAAATTAAGTACTCTGGCAAAACAAGTGCTGTCTTTTTTTCTCAAGAAGAAAAAAGTGCTTCCACCAAAATGGTAGCACGGTTAGAACGGGGCTAAAATTCCACTGAAGTGGCTCAGGTTCGAAACGCGCGGGCGTCGACTAAATGTGAGGATCGGATGCCTTCCGTCTAGTCTGCCCGGTGGAGTCACCATCTGGTCCGCTGGTACTGAGATGGCACTGGGGTGACGTACTCACACGGGGCAGCTCAAGGGTCGGGGAGAGTATGAGTAAAGGATGCCTATCCCTTCTATCCGTATCAAACATTTTTTGGTGGAAGGGAGGCCCAGTGAAGGCTGCTATGTGGGCAGAATTTCTCCCCTCTCCTCTCCCCCCTCCCCCCTCCCCCCTCCCCCCTCCTTTTTTTTTTTTTTCTCCAGTAAAGAAGAAGAAGAATAAAAAGAAAGTGCTCCAATAGAAATCTCATAAACACTTTATAGCTAAAATAGATGGAAGAAAAAGACAACCAAGTCAAAGAAAAAAAGAAAAATTATTTTCCCATCCCTCTAAAGACCCCACTGTAAATCCTGATTATAGATGATGAGACAAAATGAGTTGTCATATTATGACAGTACTTCATTCTTCATTCACTAATTCGTCAGATTCCTAAGCCAAGTCATCAAAGTATATAAAGCACAAACTGCAAAGCTAAATCTTCACGCTTGAACTAAAAGTCCAAAAAAAAAAAAAATCCCCATCTGCCTGACCCAAAAAAAAAATGAAAATATCCATCGTGTGCACTATACTTCCAACTTTGCCCAGGATGGAGAAATTAAGTAGGACGTATACATTAATTTATCTAAAGCCAGAGTTCTTACCCAAGAAGTCGATGCCGTTGAAGCCATTGCTGAACCTCCCGGTCGGCCTGGAGTGCGGGAAGTCGATGCCGTAATGAGGAAAGTTGGCCTTGGCATCATTCCCCGGCAGGTAGTTGTTGTTTCCGACGTCCGCTGTGGAGTCACCGAACACATAGATCGCCGGAACCTTTGGCTGAGCATTCCCACTAGCAGATATAGAAAATAAAAGAGCAAGGAGAAGAGCAGCAACTGACGCCATGGCCGCTTCTTCTAAGCTCTCACGCTATTATTCCACCAATAAGGTGTCATTTATAGACAAGGGAGCGGGGTAACTTATAGTTATGGAAAGCGTGCATCTATAATTAACTAATAAACCAACAAGAAAGACAAAGTTGTTCAAGCGTCAGAGCCAGGGCCCAAGTGGTGTTAGGCTTCGGTGAGCAGAGAACGTGGAGCCCTCGACCGGGTTGTTTCTGGATAATTCCGTTGGCAAGTTTTAATTTCTTTCCTAAAAGATTCAAATTTCAGATAGAAATTTTATTTTTTATTTTTTGAAAAAGATTTAAAATCTAATATTAGACATTTAAATGCATATATAGTCATATATGTATTGATGTTTGGTTATTTAAGGTTTAATCGGATGCATGCATGGACAGTTGTTCCAGCCGGATTAGATGCACCGTTTCAAAATTTAAATTTAAATATTGATTTAAATAAAGGTTGGTACCGAGAGAAAGCTATTGAGATTTTTATGGGCCTTACAAAAGGTTTTAACTTCCAAGGTTTAAACATAAAAATCTAGCTCGGTGCTAATCAATTTAATAAATAGAGACCAATCAATGTGGCTATTAATTGTTGCTAATGTCATCCAACAATGACATAGATGGCTATGACAAAAAGGACACTGTTTCAATCTGTTGCGGGGATGGTCTTTGGCCGGAGCCTCACACAACAACCTAGCCCACATTAAGCTAGCAGAGAAAGAGGACCGCGTTCCTCCCGAGGTATTGTCCGCTTTGGGGGTCGAGCGTACCCGGAGCCCTCCTTACGGTTTTGTCCCACAAAAGGGCTCTCGAGAGGAAAGAATTTCCACCCCCATTTAAGGCACGGAACCTTTCCGCTACTAGCCGATGTGGAACTAAATTCAAGGCCCCCTCCCCCCCCAACAACATAGTCCCCCCAGCGGGAAGGTTCCGGCCAGCCCCCACAGTCCTGGAGGGTAGTCAATGGAGAGAGGAGGCGCCCCTTCCTGGCGCGCCATCTGTTGCGGGGATGGCCTTTGGCCGGAGCCTCACACAACAGCCTAACCCACATTAAGCTAGCAGAGAAAGAGGACCGCGTTCCTCCCGAGGTATTGTCCGCTTTGGGGGTCGAGCGTACCCGGAGCCCTCCTCACGGTTTTGTCCCACAAAAGGGCTCTCGAGAGGAAAGGATTTCCACCTTCCATTTAAGGCATGGAACCCCCCGGAACACAATCTAAAAAGAGGAGGTTATTTGTATTCATCAGCTCAAAAGCTATAATCTCTGGGTTTCTCTCTATTCTGTTTTTTACTTAAACTTTGGTTTCTTATATCTCTTGTGCTTTCTCACTTGAAAATATTTGTTAGTTTTTTTTTTATTCACCAAAAGTTTGCATTAATTTTATAAGAACAAAACATATTGTTATTTTTTTACAACGTTCTCCTTTGACACGTATAGTAAAATAATCTATAACAAAACGCGGCATTTTGGTAGTTGGGAGCAGGCCTCGTGTTTAGGAAGAAATAGAAAAAAGCGATGGAGACGGTAAATATTGGTGGCTAGTGTAGCGCTGTTCCCTCCAGACAGCAGAAATGGAATGAGGCAATCCCAACAGGCATGAGGAGGATTCCCACTTGTCACCGGGAAATAGACGGCCACGCATTAACTTCCCAAGGCGCAGTGCAGATAGCCTCCTTCTTGATAAGCATGGCTCGACCACAATGATGGAGTGGATCCAAAATCGAAAAGACGAAAAAAAAATTGCTGCTCTACAACATCCGCAAACTTCTAGAAAAATTACTCCTACATGGCCTCGCATATCTGCATAGAGGTAAATAGTGCGGCTGACTGGATTGTTTTCTTTGCTATATGAAAAAATCAAGACTTTCTGTTAGAGCCGTTTAGTGAGCTACTATTTTCTAATCTTATTAGTCGTATTCATGTTCATTGCGTGTGAGCCGTTGTTCATTGCCTCGTCAGGCACAACTTCAATAGGGCCCACTTCGTCTGGAGGACCGGAGCCTAACGGTGGGCAAATGCGCTGTCTGCTGTTTTAGTCGTAATAGCTGAGGGCGAGACATGGTCCCCTGGGGGACCCTTCATGCGCCGCACGACGTGCGAAGGATTCCGCCAAGCTACAGTCAAACGAGGGGAACCGAGTTGAAAAGTCAATGGTAAGATTTTCTTAAAAGAAAATCTTAGGAAGATTTGAATGAGTCATGAAACACGTGATGGCTGATAAAAAATTGTTTTCCTTCAGAAACAATTTAGATTGCATTAAATTTTGATTCCGAACGTTTGACCGCACAGGGTGCACGCGGATGTATCTCTACCACTTTCCGCCCCCCGGGGGAAGGGTTGTTTTGATGGGTCATTGATCACCCACAAACTTCATCAATACTCCACAGCTGTAATGAAACAATTTTTTTATTAATAAAAGTAGTACTCAGATCCCTCATGTTTAAAAATTTTATTTTATATATATATATATATATATATATATATATATATATATATATATATATTAGCAATCTTGGAGACCACATCATAGATGAACCCAACCCAGAATATAAACAGTAAAAATCTTTCCAGTAGTATCAGTTTTTGTTGCATAGAAACACACTAGTAGACCACACAACGATCACCTTCAAATTTATACAGATGGAGGAGCAACGGAGTTTGCATTGGTTTGAGATTTATGTAGGTTACGATGCAACAAAAGTCATTGCGAAAGAAGATCAATCATTCATGCGCGCAGAAGATACAATCCAAACCCATGCAAAAAGTTGCATCTGGTGTGCATGCTCTGAACAGATGCTTTTTGGATAAGATACGTGTAATATTAATTAACCTCTAAAACAGAGTTGTCCGTGTTATCTTTACAAAAACTGGATAATTTATAGGGGAGTCGTGAGGCATGTTTATGATTGTCGCACGTGAATAACCTTTCCATTATCAAGGGAAAGATTAATGTACCCAGGGATCTAATACCAAACCAATTTGATGGGACTGCACGGCATCGCCTTAATTTCTCATTAAACAAAGAAAATAGTGAATAAAAAAGTAACAGAAAACTGAAAAGAAAACTAAGCGCCCCTTGCTTTCTTTTTTTTAATTAATTCTAAGGCAGGCATACATCAACCATTTTATTAAAATATAGCCATATATATATATATATATATATATATATATATATATATATATATATATATATTAAAAGTGATCATGAATTAGATTGGATAAAAAATATCAAATTTTATATAAATCTGGTCCGAAGTCTAATTAATAATGAATAGAGTTTAGATGCAAAGTCCGGTCCATAATCATCCACACACGTATATAGGATGCAGTGGCGATGAGGAAGACTAAGAATACAAACTTATACACAATTGAAACTATTTTTAAGGGTTTTTAATGAAAAATATATGGTTATCTTTATTTTGTACGAATATACTTAGAAGTAGGGTTTCGGCATTAACAAAGAGAACTACAGATTAGATACAAAATAAAAATCAAAATTAAGGACTTGTTACGATATCCATTTAACAAGAACTGAACATAAAAATAACAGGCAAACCAAAGAATCGACCTCTGTTACCCTTATGCGATTCATTTAAATTTTGGCATTTTGGTAACCTTAAGAGGAGCAAGCTGTTAAATTTGATGGCTGGATGCGGCAGCGGTGCGGCGCGGACGAACATGAAGAACATGCAGCCTGCGGGCTACTCCTCTCTTCTTTCCTATTTTAGCTTGGGTCCGGTGTAATGGCTAACAAGAGAGAGGTGGCTATAAATACGGAGAGGATATTTGTTGGCTTATAAACTCTATGGCCAGGCGCTTTCCCTCGACCCTCTCTCTGAAAGGCGTGTGATAAACTCTTTTTACGTGTTTCCAAATTTTTAAGCATCACCTTAGCTGAATCGTTACTATTAAATTTCCAAGTTTACGGGCATTTCCATGTTTTTAATCATAGTTGAGAAAAACCTAACTCTTGATACTATATGTAGGAGCCGGAAAGGGTGATGACATGTCTAACTGGGGCTCTCCATGGCTCTCCTCGCTCCATCTTTCTCACAACTTACAAAGGAATGGTCCAATTGAGAGTTCTCTCATGCAATTAATATTAGTCGAGGATCCATGATCTCTAATTCTAAACATTATTCCAGTTCTAGCTGCAATGCTAAAGTTGATAAGGTCGAACTCATCCACTTCGCAGTGACGCAATTGGTTCATTAGATTGGAAGCAACCTTGACTTCCTCCTAATCTAAATTAACATCAAGTGGCAACCCTTCCATGCGTAATTGTGCATAAATTGACTAACATGGCATGAGCTCATTTGACTAGCCCATAATCTATTACATTCTGCATGACATCACTCTAAATCAAGCTTACTTATCCTTGACCTGCTCTATTGCAAATGATGCAATCCCCTTAGGGCTATCATGTCCACTACATTATCCTTCAACTGAAGACCAGCCAATCCATAAGCTTAAGATCACTAAACCAACTTCCAGGGTTAGGAATCTAAAGGCCAAGATCCATTAATAGGAGGATCCAATGGGCAATATCAAAGAAAGAATGGTAGAAGAGCTATTTGCTCCCCCATGTTATTTTGGTTAAAGATTTTTTTTTTTTTGGGTACATTTTCTAGACACTAAACCTAAATGAGTACAGCCAAGAAAGTCAGATAAAAGAAGCTGGCTCAGCGAGTAGAAAACATCCGCCTAAAGAGGTTTTTTTTTCTCTTTTTTTTTGTCGAAATCTCGCAAACAAGCCGAGCCGAAACTCTGGCGTGGTGCGAGAAAGCCCAACGGCTAGTTTGTGCGGCGGTGCCTGAGAGGTATCCGGCCGGGAAGTTGCTCCGGCTAGTCGACGTGGCACTCACAGCGGCCGGGGCTGAGAGAAAGCACTGGTGCTCACCCTCTGAGTGTCCTCAGCTCCGTTTGGGGAGCTTGGGATGGCAGCAAGGGTCGGTAGCGGCATCTGCCTCCGGGGAGGGAGCTTCGAGGGAGGTCGCCTGAGCCTGAGGAGATTGGGCCTGCGGTTGCCTACGGTCCAAGCTTCCGGTCAAGGGCATCGATCCCAGCAGCTGGCCCTGCCGGCGGGGGCGGTTCGGTATACTCGGTCGAGGGCGCGCCCTGCGCTCGCTCCGCATCGAGCCTGCAGACCTCCCCCGCGATAGGGGAGCGGGCCCGGGATGTGCTGGGCCACGGTGCCCTGGTTGCGGGGCCTGAGGGCAGCCCGCGAGGCCCTCAGGCCCAGCCTGTGGGGGGCCCGCACGAGGTTTCCTGTGGGGGCTTAGGGGCTCAAGTCATGGCGGGCCTACAGGCCTAGTTAGACTCGGGCCTGCGAGTCCAGGCCGAGCCGGACTTGCTGGTCCACGGCGAGACGATCTCAGTTAGGTCTCTAGTGGCGTCAGAGGGCCCTTTCCAGTTTAGGCCACCTTGCTCGGGGATGGTCCCGACTCCCATGCTGGGCTCGTCATGCGAGGCGCGACCATGGGATGCCATTGATGGCTCTGGGAGTGGCCTGGATGGGGTCTTCCGGTTTGGCCCTACGCCTCCAATCTCCGGTGAGCCGGAGGATGCTACTTTAGGCGGGTACGAGGCGGGGGGCCACCCCGTTCCGTACTTGGAGGCCGAGTCACTACTGCTAGGAGGGGGCACGGACCCACCTACTATGGCGCAGCGTGTCAGGGCTGCAGTTATGAGTGTTGCCCTCAATGCATATGGTGGGGAGGAGGAGCAGGGTAGTGGAGGCGTCGAGCCTGAGGCTGCCCCTGCGACCCTAGGGGAGGATGAGTCTGAGGCCGACTATGTGGACTGTGATCTATGATGATTCTAGCTTGGAATTGTAGGGGGGGCCAAGCCGTCCTTCATGTCCTCCTTTAAGCGGCTAGTGCAGGTCCACTGTCCGGAGATCTGTTTCCTCTGTGAGACTCGACTATCTGGAGAGGGGCTTAAACGACTGAGGCGACGCTTGGAGAGGGATTGGGAGACCTTTGCAGTTGACTCCCGGGGATTATCGGGAGGCAATTTGGTCTTGTGGAGGCGAGAAGTGGCGACAGTCGATATTTTCCACAACTGCCCCCAACAGGTAGTCATGACTCATGATTGTGTCGGAACCTGAT
Organism: Phoenix dactylifera; assembly: GCF_009389715.1. Taxonomy (NCBI): domain Eukaryota; kingdom Viridiplantae; phylum Streptophyta; class Magnoliopsida; order Arecales; family Arecaceae; genus Phoenix; species Phoenix dactylifera. Next base: position 756,246 of record NW_024067747.1, read on the forward strand.
GCTGCTCCATGAGTCTTGTGCAGTGTGTATGCGAGCATGGATCACAGGGTTAGGAAAGTCCTCTTTAATTGTATTCAAGATGAGAGTGAGAAGCGAGGAGGTGCAGCCTTCACGGATAGAGTGGATAGGAGGGAGTTCCGCGATTTTGTGTCGCAGAACGGCCTGGTAGACTTAGGTTTCTTCGGACCACGGTTCACCTGGTGCAATAATCAGTTAGGTAGCGCTAGGGTGTGGGAGCGATTAGATAGGGCCTTTGCGTCTCCAGATTGAATCCTCCGATTTCCTATTTGCCGGATCAGTCATCTACCTCGAATTGCCTCATACCACTGTCCTTTGCTTCTCTCCACCTCATCCGGACCCACCCATCATAGCCCCTTCCATTTTGAAAAAGTCTGGCCATCGTACCCCCAATCGTGGGATATTGTACGCGACGCGTGGCGCATCCCGATGCGCGGCGATGCAATGCAGCGGGTTTTGTGTAGACTTGAATTGACCAAGAGGCGTCTTCGCCGTTGGAATCGCGAGGTTGTGGGTGACATTTTCCGGCGATTGGAGGGGGTAGAGTCCTCGATCACTGAGTTGCAAAGGAAGGAAGATCTAGGAGGCGTGCTTCCGGACGACAATATGGTCGACCTTCGAGGGATCCTAGCGACTCACCATTCACTACTACGGCAACATGAGATTTTCTGGCGACAGAAATTCCGTGTGCAATGGGTGAGTGAGGGCGACCGTAATACCAGGTTTTTCCATCGGTCGACGGTCATTCGGAGGCAGCAGAGTATGATCCACTCTCTGCGAGATGGGTCCGACCATCGGATGGAGGGTGAGCCTGCTATCCGACATACCCTATTTGACTTTTTCCACGCCAGATAGATAGAGGATGAGGAGGCTAGTGATGGAGACCGCCCTCTGAGGGTGGAGGCGGGCATTGGTGATGATGAGAGGGCATCCCTAGTCCGACCGGTGTTGGCACAGGAGGTGCAAGAGGCAATCTGGGACTTGGCAGCAGACAAGGCCCCGGGACTTGACGGTTTTCCTCCTTTCTTCTTTCGGCAGTATTGGGGTATCATTCGTTGCGCTGTGGTGGAGGCCATCCAGTTTTTCTTTACCCAGGCAGCGATGCCTGAGGACTGGAAGTCCACTTTCATCACGCTTATACCCAAGCATCAGGATGCGACTGAGCCTAGTCACTTTAGGCCCATCAGCTTGTGCACAACCTTATATAAGGTTGTGGCGAGAATAATGGTGGGCCGAATGAAGCCCCTCTTGCCTGGCATCATTAGCCATGAGCAAGGGGCTTTTGTAGCTGATAGAAATATCTCACACAATGTTTTGTTGGCCCAGGAAATGATGTGGAATCTTCAGAGAGCACCAAAGTGGCGCAGCTTGATAGCCGTCAAGCTGGATATTGAGAGGGCTTACAACAGGATCAGGTGAAGTTTTCTCCAGCGGGCACTGGAGGCGTACGGCTTCCACAGGTGGTGGATTGGATGGGTCATGGGGTGCGTCCGGGGGCCAAAGTTTTCTATTTTGGTCAATGGCACACCGACACGTTTCTTTGAGTCCACCATGGGGTTGCGGCAGGGATGTCCCTTATCCCCATATTTGCTTATTATCTGTGTTGATATTTTGTCATGTGCTTTGCAGAGAGTTTGCGCTAGCCGGGAGCTGGAGGCCTATATTCCAGCTCTGGGGGCCCGACCTCTCTCCCACTTATTTTTTGCTGATGATTGCCTTCTCTTGACCAGGGCACAAGCTGCTGAGGCACGGGTCCTTCGCAGGGTGGTGGCGGACTACTACGCGGCGTCTAGCCAGAGAGTAAACTTCATGAAGTCAGCTATCACTTTTAGCCCTAGCACGGAGACTAGAGCCCGGCAGGAGATCCTGGAGATACTGCAGATATCCGAGCAGGAGGGGACGTTGACCTATCTGAGAGTTCCCATCACTGGTCGGCGGCTACGAGTGGCAGAGTGCTCGGGCCTGGTGCAGCGGATCCAGAGTAGGTTGGAGGGATGGAGGGCGTCTTCCCTATCCATGATGGGGAGACTGACTTTGATTAGATCAGTGTTGGGATCCATACCGGTGTATCTCATGGCCAACACTGTGGTGCCGAAGACGACTTTGTCGAGGATCGAGCGTCTTCTTCGAAGCTTCTTATGGGGGTCCCACAGTGGGGGCGACGGAGTGCATCTGGTGGCTTGGGAGCAGATTTGCCTTCCTACCAGCGAGGATGGTCTGGGGGTGCAGTCCCTTCTGGAGAGGTGCGAGGCTTTCGTCGCCCGGCATGCGGTTCGATTTATGCTTGAGCCACACAGTCTTTGGAGTCAGGTGATGGCAGCTAGATATGGTCGAGGGGTCCCAGAGGTGGTACGGAGGGGTCGCCGGGTTACCTTCATGTGGCGCGAGATTGGGAGGTACCTGTCGACTGCATCGGCAAACACCAGGTGGTCGATAGGCGATGGCCGGAGCATTGATGTGACCTGCGATCCGTGGGTAGACACCCTTCCTCTGAGGTGCTGGCCGACTATGGTTGATACAGAGGCAGTAGAGGGATTGCGGGTTTGTGACCTCCTAGCCGTAGGCGGAGCAGAGTGGGAGAGGCTAGACTTCGACGGCTGTTCGGGGCACACCTAGCTACGAGGATCCGATCTCTCCTGTTACCAGGATGTGCAGGGCCGGATGTTAGGGTTTGGGATACCTCGAGCCGGGCCAGTGTCAGGCTGGGAGACCTCTCCTGTGTTATCCAGCCAGAGCATGAGCAGGGGTCGGACTATACTTGGATCTGGAGGTTCGGACTCCACCCGCGGGCAGCTCTTTTCTTATGGAAGGTGTTTTGGGACCGCATTCCGATGAGCGCAGTGCTGTGCAGGCATGGCTGGGAGATCCCCGCAGAGTGTCGGACTTGTGGAGCCGAGAAGTCAGTGGACCATGTGCTTTTCCAGTGTACATGGGCACGGTCGACATGGCAGTGCACCGAGATCCTGCAGGAGGCTCGGAGCGCGAGGCTACAGTTCCTCCAGGTGATACAGGAGTGGCTGGCCAGTCCGAGGACTTGGCCGGAGGCCATCAGAGCGACATGCATAGAACATCAGATTTGGCTGGCAAGGAACGCTCGTACTCTCGGTGAGCGCAGGGTGTCCCCAAGGTTTGCTGCGGAGCTTGCCCGAGCATAGGCCACGGAGATCAGGCCCACCCCTTCTTCAGACAGACCTTTGATAGCTCGGGACGCCTGGGGTTCCCTTTCTGCTACGGCAGCTCCTCAGATGGTGTTCTTCACCTGGGAGCCCCCACCTCCGAGTTTTCTCAAGGTCAATTTTGACGGGTTGGTACTGGACGGCGGTGCGCGAGGCAGTGCGGGCTTTATCATACGGGGCCCACACTCCAGGGTGGTGGCAGCAGGTGGCTGCCAGCTGTTCGACAAGTCAGTTCCAGGGGCAGAGCTGCGAGCTGCCTGGGCAGGTCTGCGTCATGCGCGGGTGGTGCTGCAAGCCAACTCGATCATTCTGGAGGGCGACTCGGCCACGGTTATCCGGTGGATTCAGAGGGGGTCACAGGGTGACGGCACAGACCACCCCTTGATCCGTGATATAGGGATGATGATGAGAGGTGGGAGGGCCTTTCAGGCACAGCATGTATTCAGAGAGGCTAATGGGGCGGCCGACTGGGTGGCGGCCCACCACTCAGGGTACACCCTTTGATCAGGAGAGGAAGAGCTACCATTAGCACTCCGCGAGTTGCTGTATTTTGACTTTCTTAGATGTATTCATATACGTATTGTATGAAATAACAGTTTTAAGCAAAAAAAAAAAAAGAGGTTTTTCTTAAAAAAAAAGCAAAAAAGAGGTTTCTATAATGGACCTAGAACGGACACATGGTGTTGTGTTCCTTCAGTGGCTACTGAGCCTGCCACTGGCCCAATTACTGAGCCTGCCAAATGGTTTGAAACCTCACCAGCCACTGGGCCAGAGCCCACTTCGCGTTGCTGCTACTCTGTGGGCGAAATACATTTCGGCTTTGCAGCTGAGGGAACCCCCAACTTCTATACGTGTATTTTTTTTGTTATTGCAAAACCTCCCAACTTTGCCTTGATAGATGAAGGATTAAGGATTATAATCTCAAACAAACTCCATGCTCTTTCAAGCAACTTGAAGCTTTGATTCTCACATCATGTCAAGTTGCTAATAACTCGCACAAAGTCATTTAATTTGCTCTTGGCTTTTAAAGTGCTTCTTTAAGCAGCCTCACCTATGATTTCCTTCTACTATGGTTTAGGCATACCGCAATGGGATTGGTTAGACTTGATGATCTCTAACCATAGGAAATTGTCCAACATACAACTGTATAGAACTTAGGAGCATTGCAAGTGGCTACTGCATTTGTTGGTTTTGTATGAAATATATTTGGAAACACAGGTTATGCATGGATCCATGACTTCTCATGGCAGATCTGATGGCCATCAGTGCAGTGAAACCTAACACAAAGCTTCTTAATAACAGTTTTCCAAATTTTTCACAATGCATGTTCGATCATGGCAATTATTTGCTAAATTGTCTGGATATATGTACGTCCATCCCTTGAACAATCTTTTGAATTAGTTTAGCAATGCAAATGTGGACATTGTCCTGTTATACTTCATTGGTAAGAATTTTAGTAGTGCATGCACCAGTCAAAATCATAACCCTTATTTATTTCTGCAGACGCCATCATCCCTGATAGCAATTAGACTGTCATGTTGCAATTATAATTTCCCAACAATAATGGCTAGCTACTTGCTTAGTTGAATAATACACCAACTTCATTTCTAACCATCATCCTCGACCAACTGCTTGAAGTTGATAGGGCTGGCATACTGCAGTGATCCATGGTAGATGGCAAGGCCTACCTTCTTGGATGCACCCTGGGTAGGATGTCCATCGTCCCAAAAGAGGTATTCTTTGCGGTTGTCACAGTAAGTAGCGTTCGGCATGCAACCGGATACTGCATTCAACTTACCACCTCCACAGCATGCACTTTGGACCTCTTTATACCCTGGCGAAGTGTTATTAAAACTTTTTATTTTATCCAAGATGCAGGAACTGATACTAGTTTTACATGACCTGGCCTACACTAAGAGTTTTGAACTTACCAGCTGCTCCTGGATCAGCTATAATATTTGACACCACTGCATGAGAACTCCCGAGTGAGTACTTCATCCCCTTCAATGTCGCGTGAAGATTGCTTAACATAACTTTGACGGCATCATTAGCACCAACGGCCAAATCATTCAAGACGGCGATGCAATCTCCCAAAGGGTGCAAAACTCTCGAGGACGGGCAGCAACCGATGGGTGCAACGTCGATTATCCCAAACTTCCTTGCTCCCAAGTCGTACAATGCCTGCCATTCCTAAGTGTAACTAGCTCTTTCCAAGAAATCAAGAAATGTAATGCTACTTGAGTTACTGAGTAGGAAAAGAGAGTGAGCGAGTGAGTGAGAGAGAGAGAGAGAGAGTTCACCTCGATATGGTTTTTGTAGTTGTAGATGAGAGTGTTGTAGAACTGTTCCTTTTGCGTGTTGTTTGGTGCATTGTTTTGTCGAAAAAAGGCGGAGAGGTCATTGCTCCCGGAGCTGATGAGGAAGATAGATTTTGAGAGTACATCGTTGGTTCTCTCCGTGTTCAGTCGTGCTGCAATTCTTGATCTTATGGTGGCAAAATATTTGATCTGTTTTGTCATACTGATGGTAGTTCCCTGGTAGATGGATGAACGAACACAGTGATCAGGTGTTGGTTAAGAGTTCTAAAGCAGCAAGTGGGTAAACAAAATATATAAGCACTGTAGAAAAGGTTGTGCTCACAGTGGAATCAAGAATTCCAGATCCTGCAGAAGCGAAGTTTACTCCTCTCAGGCCCTTAAGAATTCCATGGCTGGTCTTGTTTGTGAGGGAAAGATATGGTGGCGGACTCCTTCGGAAGCCCATGTGACCGGCTACGCGCATCATCAAAGATTAGTAGCTAAAAGTTTACAAAAAAATTGGAGGAATATATAGTGGAGTGTATATTCCTCCATTTTTTTATGATTTTATCCATACAATTAATCCATGTCCTTTTTTTATGATTTTCTCATCTTATTGTCGTTATTATTGCTCTTGCTGTTGTTGTTAGCATCCATCAATTCCTTAAGATAATAATCCATGAAACTATGTACGTAGGAGAAAAAACAAAAACCAGATAAAAAGTGTTAATTAGAGAAATAAGTAGGTATTTTATCCATGGAGATAACACAAGAAACGAGTGTATGATGTTTTGGAAAAAAAAATAAATGGAAGACAGGTGGATAGCATATATCCATGGACCTGATCAGATGCATGAACGTATACTCACATGTTTTCTTTATTGATTGCCCTGGCTTTTTTTCTTTTATGAGTAGGCATTCTGCTTTTGCTCTGAGAGGGAACACAAGGATGACATCCGTGGTTAGGTAGAGAGAATATCTTTGCATTACCAACTCCATTCCTTCACGCGAGGATCAAATGGAGATCTCATCAGTTATAGCAGGTGGACATATTTGACCAGTACGCGACAGCGAGATAAGAGGCAAATTAGGTCAAATTTTTCATGGGAACTCAGTTACATTATTAAAGGTCTTGCCCTATATGACTAGGCTTATCTAAATATTATGCAACAAGGTGGACCCTCAGTATATATATTATATCACATCATGTGCCATCAGAATAAAAAATGAATTTAATTTAATGGCTTGAATTGTTTTGGGGGGATGACTATTGCATTTCCAACATGCTTTCCTGGCATTAGCCTGTGAAGATATTATAAAATTTTTAGTTGGACTCATGCTTAGAGATGGACATCGCGCAGTGCCGGCCCGGCCCGATCCAGGCCCATCGGGCTACAGACCAAACGGACCGTGCGTGGCCCGGCCCCGGCCTGGCACTAAACCGGCCGTGCCTGGCGCGGCCCTAGGCCCGTGGGATGGTGGGCCATACCGGGCCCGACACGGGCCGTGCCAGGCACAGGACAGGCCGTGCCGTGCCGTGGTAGAAGCGGTCGTGGAGGTCGGGGGGAGGAGGAAGGGAACGCAGCGAAAGTCGCGGTGGAGGCGGACGGCGACGGCGTCATGGTGGGCGGGGTCGAGGCTATCGGGGAGGCCGCGGACGGTGCCGACGTGGAGGACCTCGACGCCGGCGGGGAGGCCGAAGCGGAGCTGGAGGACGAGGGCGTCGGGATCGTAGGAGAAGGACCAGCCGGAGGGAGCGGCGAAGTCGGGGGTCGCGCGGATGGGGAGGTGGTGCGAAACAATGATCCGGCGCTGCGGCGGCCGCGGCGACGGCGAGGCCGGCGGGGAGTTGGCGGCGCCGGCGGTGGAGAGAATGCACGGATCCGCCATGACACGGGGGAGGCAGGACGGGTGGCGGGGCGACGACGGGAAGTCCGAGTCGGCAGCGGCCAGGTCCAGAAGGTTCGCTGAAGACCTAGAAGGCATCTCCTCGTCTCCTAAACGTCGTCCTTTCTTCTTCTTCTCCTTCTTCTATTATTTTTTCTTCTGTTTGGGGATTAGGTTTAGGGTGAGGGTTAGGGTTTGGCTACCGATGGGTGTTGCAGAGGAGTAGGAGGAAGGAGAAAGCGGGGTTAATTTGGTGGGGTCTTCTTTAACTCGGTCTCCTTCTACTTGCTTCTCTCTGGGGATTGGAGAAACGGAGGGCAAGGATAACCGAAGGAGAAGTCTTGGCTTTCCTTCGCCTTTTTGGTCCTCCAGACGGAACCGAGCTCGTCGCAGGCCGTGCCGTGCTTGGCCCATGAATCGTGCCAGCTCAGGCCCTTATGGGCCGTGCCGGATCCGGCCTGCGGGCCAGAAATCCTTAATCCAGCCCGGCCTCCTTTATGAGCTGTGCCTAGCACGGCCTGTTATTGTAGCAAGCAACACAGCCCGCTTCGTGCCGGTTCGGGCCGGGCCGCCCAATGCCCGCTTCGTGCCGGGCCATGCCGGCCCAATGCCGGGCCATGAGTCATGCTACAGTATTAAACGCTCACTCCCTAGCGTGTGGTATGTATATATTTAAGTTGACGCTGTTTCATGGATCCCACCATCGCTCCTTCAACAATTATTGTTCTAACGAGACCAAAAAAAGAGGTGCATGCGACGTATGCAGGCCATTCTGCCAATCTGATCTATTCCGTCCTTTTTTATTACTTGCTGTACGTATCTTTCAGTAGATGACATACCAATGTACAAAATATCATCAATATGACGTGCAAAAGATCAAATTAATATTGCCCGGTGGACCACCTTGTGAGACTTTTTTTTTTTTGTTCTACGCATTGCATGCGTTTATATCACCATTGCTTTAGTACTTAATTTCATCAGTATAAAATAAATCAGAATATATGTGTCTAGCTAGTATCTGTTTGTGACAATAAATCCACAGTTATAGTTAAGATGGAGGATTAAATAGCATTATCACTATTTAGAGGAAAGAGAAAACTACAAACCCAAAACAATTGGATTTATTTAGCACTGCAAATAATCCAAGTTATGTATGAACAGCTTGGCATTGGCTTGATAAGAACTTTTAGAGCTCGGTTTAGTTAAGAAAGAAGTCGAGCTCAAACGCTAACTAAAGCTCCATTTATAAATGAACTGAGCCTAAATACTAATAGTTTGCAACAATTCTAATGGTCTTGGATTCTTGTTATAAGAGCCCAGTTTGAACATCTTATCTGAAGCTTGGCTGAAGCCCAAGCTCAATTAATATTTCTATATATAACTCAAGCCAAGCTTGAGTAGCCTAAATGTACAATGTTGGCAAATAATGGTTTTCTATAGAGCGAGAGAGAGAGATGCATGCTTGCGCATGCTCATGCATATATTACGTACATATATACATATGTATGCGTATCTCTCTACTATCTATTATGTAAATTAAGTACTCTGGCAAAACAGGTGCTTTTTTTTTTCAAGAAGAAAAAAGTGCTTTCACCAAAATGGTAGCACGGTTGGAACGGAGCTAAAATTCCATCGGAGTGGCCCAGGTTCGAAACACGCGGGCGTCGACTAAATTTGGAAACCGGATACCTCCCGCCTAGTCTGCCCAGTGGAGTAACCATCTGGTCCGCCGGTACTGAGATGGCGCTGGGGTGACGTACTCATACGTGGGGCAACCCACGGGTCGGAAAGGGTATGAGTAAAGGATGGCTATCTCGTCTACCCGCATCGAACATCTTTTGGTGGAAGGAGGGCCCAGTGAAGGCTATTACACGGTTAGGGTTTTCACCTCTCCCTCCTCCCCCCTCTTTTTTTTTCAGTAAAAAAGAAGAAGAAAACAAAAAGGTGCTCCAATAGAAATCTCATAACACTTTATAGCTAAAATAGATGAAAGAAAAAGACAAGCAAGTTAAAGAAAAAAAATCTGATTATAGATGAGACAAAATGAATTGTGTCATGTTATGACAGTACTTCATTCTTCATTCCCTAATTCGTCAGATTTGTAAGCCAAGTCATCAAAGTATATAATGCACAAACTGCAAAGCTAAATCTTCAGGCTTGAACTAGAAGTCCAAAAAAAAAAAATCCCCATCTGCCCGACCCAAAAAAAAGAAGAAGAAAATATCCATCGTATGCACTATATATACTTCCAACTTTGCCAAGGATGGAGAAATTAAATAGGACGTATACATTAATTCATCTAAAGCTAGAGTTCTTACCCAAGAAGTCAATGCCGTTGAAGCCGTTGCTGAACCTCCCGGTCGGCCTGGAGTGCGGGAAGTCGATGCCGTAATGAGGAAAGTTGGCCTTGGCATTATTCCCCGGCAGGTAGTTGTTGTTTCCGACGTCCGCCGTGGAGTCGCCGAACACATAGATCGCCGGAACCTTTGGCTGAGCATTCCCACTCGCAGATATAGAAAAGAAAAGAGCAAGGAGAAGAGCAGCAACTGACGCCATGGCTGCTTCTTCTAAGCTCTCACGCTATTATTCCACCAATAAGGTGTTATTTATAGACAAGGGAGCGGGGTAACTTATAGTTATGGAAAGCGTGCATCGATAATTAACTAATAAACCAACAAGAAAGACAAAGTTGTCCAAGCGTCAGAGCCAGGGCCCAAGTGGTGTTAGGTTTCGGTAAGCAGAGAACGTGGTGCCCTCGACCGGGTTGTTGCTGGATAATTCCGTTGGCAAGTTTTAATTTCCTTCGTAAAAGATTCAAATTTTTAGATAGAAATTTTAACTTTTTTTTTGAAAAAGATTTAAAATCTAATATTAGACATTTAAATGCATATATAGTTATATTTATTGATGTTTGGTTATTTAAGGTTTAATCGGATGCATGCATGGACAGTTGTTCCAGCCGGATTAGATGCACCGGTTCAAAATTTAAATTTAAATATTGATTTAAATAAAGGTTGGTATCGAGAGAAAGCTATTGACATTTTTATGGGCCTTACAAAAAGGCTTTAACTGCCAAGTTCCAAGGTTTAAACATAAAAATCTAGCTCGGTGCTAATCAATTTAATAAATAGAGACCAACCAATGTGGCTATTAATTGTTGCTAATATCATCCAACAATGACATAGATGGATATGACAAAAAGGACACTGTTTCAATCTAAAAAGAGGAGGTAATTTGTATTCATTAGCTCAAAAGCTATAATCTCAGGGTTTCTCTCTATTCTGTTTTTTTTACTTGAACTTTGGTTTCTTATATCTCTTGTGTTTTCTCACTTGAAAATATTTGTTAGTTTTTTTTTTATTCACCAAAAGTTTGCATTAATTTTATAAGAACAAAACAGATTGTTATTTTGTTACAACGTTCTCCTTTGATACGTATAGTAAAATATTGGTGGCCAGTGTAGCGCTGTTCCCTTCAGACAGCAGATATAGAATGAGGCAATCCCAACAGGCATGAGGAGGATTCCCGCTTGCCATCAGGAAATAGACTGCCCAGGCATTATCTGTGCAAGGCGTCGTCCTGGGTGCAAATCGTCTCCTTCTCAAGTATGACTCGGCCACGGTGATGGAATGGATCCGAGATCGAAAAGGCGCTACAAAAGAAAGGTCGCTGCTCTATAACATCCGCAAACTTCTGAGAAAAGTTGCTCCAACATGGCCTAGTATGCCTATATAGAGATAAATAATGTGACTGACTGGGTTATTTTCTTTGCTACTCATCATTTTGGTGGCTTTATATGGAAAAATCAAGACTTTCTGTTGAAGTTGTTTAGTGAGTTACTATTTTCTAATTTTGTTAGCTGCATTCATGTTCATTGCGTGTGAGCCATTGTACCAAAAGAAGAAAAAGGAGAAGTAGAGAGAGACAGGCCCTGCACAACCTCAATAGGGCCCACTTCGTGTCGAGGACCGGAGCCTAACGGTTGGCAAATGCGCTGTCTGCTGTTTTAGTCGTAATAGCTGAGGGCGCGACATGGTCCCCTGGGGGACCCTTCTTGCGCCGCACGACGTGCGAACGATTCCGCCAAGCTACAGTCAAACTAGGGGAACCGAGTTGAAAAGTCAATGGTAAGATTTTTTAAAAGAAAATCTTAGGAAGATTTGAATGAGACATGAAACACGTGATGGCTGATAAAAAATTGTTTTCCTTCAGAAGCAATTTAGATTGCATTAAATTTTGATTCCGAACGTTTGACCGCACAGGGTACACGCGGATGTATCTCTGCCACTTTCCGCCCCCCGGGGGAAGGGTTGTTTTAATGGGTCATTGATCACCCACAAACTTCATCAATACTCCACAGCTGTAATGAAACAATTTTTTTATTAATAAAAGTAGTACTCAGATCCCTCATGTTTAAAAATTTTATTATATATATATATATATATATATATATATATATATATATATATATATATATATATTAGCAATCTTGGAGACCACATCATAGATGAACCCAACCCAGAATATAAACAGTAAAAATCTTTCCAGTAGTATCAGTTTTTGTTGCATAGAAACACACTAGTAGACCACACAACGATCACCTTCAAATTTATAAAGATGGAGGAGCAACGGAGTTTGCATTGGTTTGAGATTTATGTAGGTTACGATGCAACAAAAGTCATTGCGAAAGAAGATCAATCATTCATGCGCGCAGAAGATACAATCCAAACCCATGCAAAAAGTTGCATCTGGTGTGCATGCTCTGAACAGATGCTTTTTGGATAAGATACGTGTAATATTAATTAACCTCTAAAACAGAATTGTCCGTGTTATCTTTACAAAAACTGGATAATTTATAGGGGAGTCGTGAGGCATGTTTATGATTGTCGCACGTGAATAACCTTTCCATTATCAAGGGAAAGATTAATGTACCCAGGGATCTAATACCAAACCAATTTGATGGGACTGCACGGCATCGCCTTAATTTCTCATTAAACAAAGAAAATAGTGAATAAAAAAGTAACAGAAAACTGAAAAGAAAACTAAGCGCCCCTTGCTTTCTTTTTTTTAATTAATTCTAAGGCAGGCATACATCAACCATTTTATTAAAATATAGCCATATATATATATATATATATATATATATATATATATATATATATATATATATATATATATATATATATATATATATATATAAAGTGATCATGAATTAGATTGGATAAAAAATATCAAATTTTATATAAATCTGGTCCGAAGTCTAATTAATAATGAATAGAGTTTAGATGCAAAGTCCGGTCCATAATCATCCACACACGTATATAGAATGCAGTGGCGATGAGGAAGACTAAGAATACAAACTTATACACAATTGAAACTATTTTTAAGGGTTTTTAATGAAAAATATATGGTTATCTTTATTTTGTACGAATATACTTAGAAGTAGGGTGTCGGCATTAACAAAGAGAACTACAGATTAGATACAAAATAAAAATCAAAATTAAGGACTTGTTACGATATCCATTTAACAAGAACTGAACATAAAAATAACAGGCAAACCAAAGAATCGACCTCTGTTACCCTTATGCGATTCATTTAAATTTTGGCATTTTGGTAACCTTAAGAGGAGCAAGCTGTTAAATTTGATGGCTGGATGCGGCAGCGGTGCGGCGCGGACGAACATGAAGAACATGCAGCTAACAAGAGAGAGGTGGCTATAAATGCGGAGACGATATTTGTTGGCTTATAAACTCTATGGCCAGGCGCTCTCCCTCGACCCTCTCTCTGAAAGGCACGTGATAAACTGGTATGAAATTTTCTTCCTTTACTGATGAAACTAGAAAGCATTTTGTTAAAGTGGAATAGTCTTCTTTAAAAAATAAATAAATAAGCCAAATCCATTAGTAAAAGATATTTTACTTCAATTTGTAAAATTCTATTCTAAAAATAATTCCATGATGTTTTATACCCCAGCCACCAACGTGATTTACCAAAAGCCATCGAAACACCGCCAAGGTGGTAGCATAGTTGGAACGGAGCTAAGATTTCATCAGAGTGGCCCAAGTTCGAAACGCGCTGAGAAGATCGGATGTTCTCCGTCTGGTTTGCCCGATGGAGCCGCCATCTGGTCCACCAGAACTGAGGTGGTGCTGGAGTGACGTACTTACACGTGGAAAGAGCTGCCACGCTGGTGGAGCTCCCCATAGGTCGGGAAGGGTATGTGTTTATTATCTATCCGCATCGGATATTTTCTGATAGAAGGGAGGCCCAGTGGGGACTGCTATGTGGGTAGGGTTAATTCCCCTCCTCCTCCCCTCCTTTTCCTAAGAAAAAAAAAAGCCATCGAAACAGTCATCATTTTATCCTCAAAAAAAAATCCGGTCCATTACTGAACCAGGCAAGTACTAATACATTTATTATCACGATGGATGGTAGTTTCGGTTCTACCCACAAACGAAAAAACGCAGCTTTAGCGTTAGATTATTTGTAAAATAATTCCGTTATTAAAACCTTGATGCAACCGAACAGTGTTTGAGAAGTATGAACGACGATAAAGTCAACAAACAAGTTGCACAAACGAAAATACAGGTTCGAAACAATGGCAAATGACAGCCCTTGATTAACTGATTAATATTTTTCCACAATAGGATAGTAATATATTCATATTTATATTTATTTTGTTTGACAAATATAGATACTAAATTACTAATCAGATGCAAACTCATATCCATATTTATTTTAAATGGATATAAATACAAATCAAATATCCAAAGTATGAATATAAATATGAATATAAATCGAATAATTAAACTTTGTAACTATAGAATCAAAAATATTACTAAGTAGATAATTAATTTAATTAATAGTATATTAATGTGATCATTTATTTTTTAAAAAATATTCTACAAAATCAAATAGAATTACAAATGAAATTAGATATCCTGATATGGACCAGATAGTTATCTATCCATATCCATTCTTTTTTTTTTTTTTTGACAAATAGTTTCCTATCCACTTTCATTCCTATTTCACAATGTTAACCATTAGATAATGCTATGCACGGATCTCAAAGCATTCCAAATACCATTCATTAACCTATACAGATCTTAAAGTGATTATCATGCAATCCAATGGTAGACTCATGTGGAAGGTGAAAGATAACAACCCGTCCAACTTATTTGACACATTCCCGTCACGAAGTTGCCTAAAACAAATCTAATTTGTGAAGTCATTGTTCGACCATGTAGTTTCACAAAACAGCAGACGATACTAAATTAAAGAGCCAACACCTGACTTGAGAATGGTGTGCTCAACAGGTAACCCTACAACACCATGCTTTTGGAGGGTGCTGTACAATATATCAAGTTTATTTGGAGAATACTACCTGTAGAAGAAAATAGACCTACTTGCATGATAATCAAAGCGAAAAAACAACTTAAAGAAAACGTTTTGTCATTTATCAGCAAAGATCACTAAATTAATGCCATCTTGATCTGCATTAGTTCTCTTCTTGCCCTTTATCTATTTTTATTCCATGTTCCTCAAAATAATATCACTAACTTCATTTAATGAATATACAACAGATGCTAATACAACATAGAATTAACTTCCACACATCCCTGCTCGAAAACCCAGAAGGTAACAATATTTTCCTCATTCTATCGAAGCCAATGTTAATATTGCTTTAGTTTCATACAAAATCTCCGATAAACTGAAGAAATATTAATCAGGCAAAATCATCTGATGATATTGGACAAATGGAAATATTCAACGTAGCTTTTCTGGTTTCAGCGAAGCAACGAAAGAAATCAAGCACGAACAGCATCTGGACCAATAGCTTTTTAAGCTTCTTTCCGAGTTATCCTGTTAATCATGGGGAAAAGTTGTCACAGGATGCCCCGAATTTGGAAAAAAGATCGCATATAGCCATAAGTCAAATGTTTTTCAAACCTGAAGCAGCTGATGCCCAGTGCATTGGTGATCTCATGGATGACCGATGTGGCAAAATGCAGGTAGAGTCCCACTGTTACAAATAAAAAACCTGTGAGGTATAGTATAATTGGAAGACCCAGGTCACAAATTTAAGTACCGCAAGCAAAGCTCGGCCCAATGCAAGACACATAATACCAAACACTTGGCAAAGATCGAACGCTTTTCACCAGAAACCACATACACAACAGGATAAAATAGAAACCTCGTTTTATGAATTCAAGATGCCACCCATGAGTGGCAATGTCGAATTAACATTCTAACATCTTTGCAAATACTGGCTGCGTTTGACATACAACAGGAATCTGTCTTCCTGTTTAGGGAAGCAATAATGCCAATGAAACAGTTTGGTCACTGCCACAGAACCCCTCTCACAACAAAAGAGCAAAAGCCTAAATTGTAACACAAATTTAATTTTGACTAAAGCAAAACATTCAGGAAGATCAAACTAAGAAAGAGATTAATATCTGATGTGCCATAGCGAGAGAATAAAATATAACATCAACAACATGTCTATAAAATAAAGAAAACCAAGATAACTGAATCCCAAGAAAACCAGGATTTCTTCTACCTGTGAATACACAATACAAGAGAAGCATAAAATGCTCGTCAACCAGAGGAATTCTGCACCAAAGAAAAGCCAAATAAACACAAGAAAAAGGAAAAGGCATACAGAATAGAAGCTAACTCTAGTTTCTAAAAAGGATTTGTGTAAAAGCAAGAAAAAGAATCACATACCCATCATTAAGCTTTGCAGTAAGAGCATTTGCAATGGCAAGAGGAATAAACAACAAAGACTGTTACAGGGAAGCATGTCAGTAAATTCATAATAACAAACATATTCAGGATAACTGTGTATAACGAACAAAAGCTACCGGCCCAGATGCACGATCCTGTTAGTATAACTTGGATAAATATACTAAGGGATAAATAAATATGTTGATTCATCAGTTCAGAAAGAGGTAATTACCAAGCACATTCCAGTTTTTAAACCCTTGGGTTCGTCACAAAGGTGAGCCAGAATCATCCTTCCCTGCAAGTAAGTTTCGAATTAAGCTCTCCAATTACATGTAAACACCACAATGGAAGCATTGCTTGCACTTAGGTCTCGAATAAAATGTATATTGTGATACGCTATGCTGTTTCACAAGTGTGTTGTATAGACTATTTGCAACCCATGATGCATGGATGAAGCAACCAAGATATTTGGATGATATAAAGAGTTAGTAGAGAAATATTACTGACTAGTGCAGAAGAAACAAGGAAACTGGTTAATGCATCTTGTGAAAAGGCTAGAGCATTTTTCAGTGGCAAAACATGTTACAGTATTAGCCTGATTAGTTTTGTTATTTGAGAGATTTCTGGTGAAGCGTAAATGCTTTAATGCCTATGAATTAACTGCCAGCTGGCATTGTTGATGCAGCATGATACTTACCATGCCAGTGCCTTACTGGGACACTGCATATACATGGTATTGGCTACGCTCCAGTGGTTGTCATACACAGATTAGATAGGTAGAACACCAATGCACCAAGAGAGTCGACATACAACGAGGTTGTTCCTTTTTCTATTCCAAGGAACAACTTAAATCATTGTGGTTATAAATATGACTGACAAACCAGAGTTAATTGTCTGATTTCACTCTTGAAAGGGATCCAAGATATGGCAAAACCTATAGAAACTTTCACCAATTATTGCAACGCAGTTATTTATTCAACTTTTCAAAAAGAGCGGACCAAAGGAACAAAAATAAAAATAGTCATTAAGATAATCCACCAAGATGAGGACGTAACAACTCTAAATATGGATGATGGAAAACATTACTGATTAAACAAAAACTTTGAGGATGAAACATAATTTGCTATGATTACAGCATCTAGTAAAATCCAGGTCCAAGACTTAAAGCTAAGACAGATAAAAGCAATTAGAAATCATACCACAAGAAATCCAAATGCAAAACCCGTTCCAACTATAAGCAAATGCGGGTGATTGTACATAATATCCGAAGGAGACAAATAAGACCTGCAATATATTCGAAATTCTCTTAGGAAGAAAATTTATACAACTTCTGGCTTTTTCCTAGAAAGAAAAAATAAAGGTAGTGAGCATCATAATCGGACCAGATAAGAACTGCGGCCATGAGGACGCTGAAAGGAAAGAGCTGCCAAAAAAGCAAAAAGCTAATTAAGAAACCTGGAAAGGTAAATTGTATGTATTCCAGACAGAATATTACCATTGCTAATGCCAGCAACATGCTTCCCTTTCTTGCTTGGACTACCATATGGACATTGCTAATGCTGCATCAGAACATACCAGTTACGAAAACATTATAGCCATAATAGCAACCAACAAAAGCCTCATCACAGTATTAGGAGTATGCTGGCAAAAAACTTCCATCGTCATTCATTCTATGAATGACTACATACATTGCAGCAACAAAAGTCAATTCATACGCCATTAAATAGTTTGAGCAAACCCAACACTAAACCTTGATCTAGTCTGCAAAGCGTAGGACTGGCATTTAGTGGAACTCCATAACTAAAAGAAGCTCACACTATCCGAAAATCATGGAGGACTAACTTTGGCAATGTGACCAATTAAAGGACCAACTTCGGTTGAACTTTCATTTCGTGATTCGCATGAAAATCATTTTCCTAAATTTTTCACCAGAAAAACTTGGAAATTGCAACCTTCCACATAAACACGACATGAATCATGAATGAAAGTATAAGATTAAACTTGGAAATTTTAGCAAAAGATTCAAAATAAAGAAGTCAAATTAATAAACCCAGGAGAAGGAAAAGTAGTCATCAAATGAACGTTTCGAAATAAAGGAATCAAGACTTAGAAATGTAATACCAAGAGGCTTTTGACTGTCAATTCTGGTCAGGTTAGGAAAGTATGACTTATGGGTTCAGAGGGAGAAAATGCATCAATATTGTTACTGTCTGTAACAATCTCCTATTTGATTGTCGTCACAAAAATACAGTCAAACAAAGGTGGTGGAAGCATTAGAAGTGGTGGTGGAGGAGATTCAGGTTTCCGAAGTAAAGAGCAACTTTTCTTTTTTGAGAAAAAGTGGAGGCACCACCAATAATTTCAAAGAGATGATGTAAGAATAACCTAGGTCAAATACTTGATCAAACACTCCCAAGGTTTGAACCTCGAACATCGAACCTCTAAACCCTGATTTATTTATAAAAAACTAGACAAATCTCAAGTACACCAAACTGTACAAGATAAATCTCCTAGACAAAGAAAATTACTAGTAATGATTTTTAAAATTCAGAAAACTGTAACTTACCAAGATGAGACCAACTATGGATGTCAAATACAGAAGACTTTAGTTCTTTAAATTGAGGGACCAAGAAAGAGTTCCCTTTTAATTTTAAGGTTCCCTAACAGATTAAAGAGACAATTAGAGGCTTCTTTTCAGCCTGTAAAATCTGTCCAGCATTAGATATTGTATCTCATATTCCAATTCCTTCATGTTCTACAATACCAACCAAGCTGCAGGTGACAGCAGGATCCCTAAGAAGATTTATCAAGATTATGTGCCACTAAAAGCTAGAACAGAAAAGTGCTAAACTCCAGGGTAGTTTGCATGTTTAGGATGCAACCACCTGAAAAGGGCACAGTATATTGCACAATGACAGGACTATTAAAAAAATAACAGAAGATAATTTTGTGTCCAAGAAATGGAGACTGAAACAATGGAATTCAAAGAGAGATACATGCTGCTGACCTAAATAGCTAGGGTAAATATTGTTGGTTGTGGTAGCATCGAAAAAAATAACAAGAAGCAGCAAAGGCAAGGTTAAACTGATAATTTAATTTGCATAAAAAAAAGTAACTTACTTAGATCCAATAGTTGGCAGTACACCAAAAACAATCATAAGAAATAGCACAGCACCATATAGTGGTATTTCTGAATCAATGTTAGGCGAAAAAGCTTGTCAGGAAAGGATGATCCATAAATCATAACATAGGTAACTTGCACGCAAAGTCGGTAAAGAATTTGATGAATAGTAAGACTTCATAAAAAGCCATAATGCCATTAATGAAAGACAGCTACTTTATCAACAGCTACAAGTAATAAAGAACCACAATAAACTAATATACTAGATCAAAAGAATGAGGTGTCAGTTTAATCAATAAAACTGAAGAAGCTCAGCAATAGCATCTTTGGGTAGAAGCATCTTGTTAGAGCACTTGAATGTCCTAATTACTGCATTCACGTCACAACACATCAATGAACATCTGGACACTATTCTACAAAGTCCCTATATGAAATCTGAACATGCACACCTTGCTGCAATATCTAACATGTTACATGTATGTTCATGGCCCTGAAAGTTTTCAACACTTTGAGACAACAATTTAAAGTTTCATTAAACTTATCGTAAACCTGATCAAACTTTTATAAACAAATCCTAACTAGACTCTAATCTCATTTTACTCCTAAATTCAAAACAGCATGTCAAATTAGATTTGAATATGTTCATGTGCCCAGGTTCACACCTCATGTTAGTTGCATGGGAACTGGCACCCAAGATTCCATGAAGCATGCCTACAATAAAAACTTTCATGGCATGTAAAATTGCTAACATGGATTCAGCAAGGTGTTTAGTACAGACCTGTAATGCTCGATACAACACATACTGTGCTGAGTGCTGACCCAGTACATACTAGCATCAAACAACGGCTTGGTACAGGGCTGTACTGACACATGCAACAACTGCTATGTCAACTCCAACAACATACTATCTATCAGTATGGGGCATATAAAACTTACTCAACCTGTATAGGTGAGTTACAAATATGGGGTTTGTAGTACCAAAACAGTAAACCTTAGACCTAAGATCATGATCAATGCAGAATCCTGCACTCGTAGCTAGGCCAAGCTTTCAAGATGGCATGGTTATCTAACCTCATCATCAATAATTGTGTAGCCAAGCTTGATGATAACCTAACCTCATCATCAATAATTGTGTAGATGTAAATGTCAAATCAACTCCTAGCTATCTCAACAAAGTTGATGTGATATACCTGTGTGATTATGTTTATCACAATATTGACAGTGCATCATCTTTGATTAAACTAGTCTACTCATCCACCAACCAATTTTTTAACAGTAAAAGGCAAACTACTCTAAACCACCATAATCTAGAAAAACAACATATTTAAATAGATTCTCTAATAGTCACCACTTCAAAATGTTAATGCTTCATGACACAATAATATTCATCTCCAACTAATATAATTACCAAGTATCATAATAAACTTTTCAAAGTTGTTAGTGATTCAAGTAAAAGTTTATGGACTTGTGGCACAAAAAAAAAAAATTTGGTAAATGTTGCACAAAATTGAATGCCATGTATCTTGGCATCTGGAGGTTCGCATTACAAATGATGAATTGCCATGTGAATTTCTCTGATGCATTTTCTATTACACTTCGTATCTAACACCAAAACATGCAGCTCCAATAGATAAAAAATGTGAGAAAAGCAGATGTCTAGCTGAATTATAAATTAGAAAATTAAGAGGATTCAATTAAAAGCAACTCTTCGATCTGGTATGGTATCGTCTTCCTACATTATGGCCATAATGACTTGAACACTAAAAGACCTAAACTCAATATAACTATTATATAAGAAACTAATTCTAAACCATAAGCCAAATATACAATAAAACGAAATAGTCAAAGAACCTCACATCCATATTTGTTAGACAGATTCAGATCCTGATAACTTTGTCAAATTAAAAAATGTTTAATGCTCATACAAATATCAAAATCTTGGATATACCAGCCCCATGTCTGTTGGTGCGATCAGGGGTACTCGTATTCGAATGCAATGTACCAAGGCATATCAATCTCTCCTGCCCAGGACATTCTTCTATTATATATTCAGTTCATTTGTCCCAAGGCATACCACACTTATATTCAAGATCATACTCTACCAACTGATTCGAGTCCTCGAGCTCATAGCAAGTTCAAAGACGTGCATCAGAGGCACCTTTGATAATGTATTATCAGGTCAAAAAAAAGCTCATATCTCGTATCAAGGCCATAAAAGTAGTCTTTAATGAGATTTTTTGGTAAAATTCCTAGAAGAATCAAGGTTTCTCATATGAATCCTAACAAGAGTTTCAATCTTAGGCCTCCTAACCATCTCACACATAGCAATAAATTTCAAAACTGCTGCACAACAGAAATCAGTCAGCCAAGGTGACATGTTAGCAGTCCAGATCATTCGTAGAAAAGGACTACTATTTGGCTGCTAACATATGTTAAATTGAGCATTGTGAAGGCTGCTGGATGAAAGGCTTTGGCAATAAAAAAACAACCAGCAAAGAACAGAAAAGATAAAAGAAGAAACTAGATGCAAAAGAGAACCTCAAAGTCAGGGAAGAAAAACACCAATTTCACACCAGTTTAAGCCCATATTCCAATGCCTCACACATAAAATAAGAAGAAAGAGTTCTTTCATTCATGGAAAAGAAAACGTACATCACCATCATCACAAAAACATTAAAAAGAAGGCCCTTAAATAGCCACTAGAATTACATTCACCTTACAGTACCGTGAACAGTAACCCGCCCCAATTTTATTCCTAAAATGCTTGAACCTCTAATTAATCATATGACCGAACTTAGTCACTTGAATTGAGTCCTTTTTATAAATAAACTGAACCAGACATGCACCAGAATCACTAAAACAGAAAATAAAAATAAAACCAAAACAAATTGACACTAAGATTAAAAACTTGGAAAGTTCCAATGACGCTTAATTATGCTCGTGAAGCACCCATCGTGGCACCAAGTCATCCAAGTCAATCCAAGGTTTGGATGTTTGCTCACCTTGCATAGACTCGACACCTCTTGTGATCACCATCACCCCTCACTCCCTTAGAACTAAGCACCATAAGTGACATGCAAAGCAAAATTATGCACTCCCTATTCTACTCAAGTACCAAAATATGATTAGAAGTCTATCAAAATAATTTTTAGTATAACATACCAGGAACTAACGGCACCCAGCTAAAAAGGGGGATGGACTTCCTAAAATCTTGTGCCCACCATTCAGCTCCTAAAAGAATAAAAAAAATGAAATCAGAAGAGCCACAAGACATGATAAAGACATAAAGACTTACAATGACTATTTAAGAAATAACAAATATCTCAAACAGGAAAGGAATAACATGTTGGCAATTTGCACAGTAGACTAAACAACTTGATCACATACCCAAAAAGAATGTCAGAAAATGGCATGCGTAAATCAGCATGAGCCCTTCTGTAGGTCCATTTACAATAGGAAGAATAAGAGTATTTGTAAAGAAGCTGCTTAAATAACAAAGACAAGTCAATAAATAAGCAAATATAACTATTAACAACAAAAAAGTGTAAAATAAAATCAGAGAAAAAAAATTAGATATATGTCAATAAAGTCAAGAAAGACACATAAATATAAGCCATAGAAAATCACAAAGTCCATGTAATGTGTTGCATGTGTAGAGCATATCAATTTAACATCAAACTATGACTAAAGAAACATATAATGCAGACTCATATCGCCATTGTAATTTTTTCCATTTTGTCGCCACTAAAGATGAGAAAGACACATAAATATAAGCCATAGAAAATCACAAAGTCCATGTAATGTGTTGCATGTGTAGAGCATATCAATTTAACATCAAACTATGACCAAAGAAACATATAATGCAGACTCATATCGCCATTGTAATTTTTTCCATTTTGTCGCCACTAAAGATGCATGGTAATAACCCACCAAGGTATTTCAGTTTTGACCCACATGTAGATTTAGATTTGAAGATCATATCATAGGTGTGGAATTATGGGATTTTCAATCTATATGGCCTAACGTACCTTTTAGCACCCTAGCTTCATCTTCAATCACCCTTTTTCTTTCTTTTGCTACTCACTGCACTGATAAGAAATCTCCAAGATATTGTGAAATCATATTTTAAGAATAAAAAGAAAGGTTAGGGTAGATAAGAGACAATTTTCACCCAGTTTCTTTCCCTTTCATTGTTGGTTTCTTGATATAACTCATCAAGAACCTCTTGGTTTCATTGAATGCCCATTCCTAATTTTGAAAAGCTGGAGACTATCTTAAAGATGGAACTCTTGGTGCAGACAACGTTCATCAATCTTTAAACATGAATTGCTTTAAGCCATTTTACTTACTGGTTGTGATGGTCCAACAAGGAACATGCCTCTCCAACCTGTAAAATTGTCTCTCTCAAGAGGCATATAAAGAAGAAATTACCATGATTAACAACTTATGAGCTTATTGGGTGAACAGTGATGGGTTGACGTGAGCACTTTTTGGCATGAAGAAATTCAATTGGAGATTATCCGCAAGATACGTCATTGACAACATCACCATGATCAATTAGGGAATATATAAAGGTTATTTTGTCGAACTTTGCTTGCATGGAAAAGACCAATGATCCTTTAGGGCCCTGTTTGGATGCCCGTAGTCCCTGTCTGCTGAAGATTCCTTAGACAGCATACAATGGGAAGAAGTTAGGGGGAGAGGCGAGATTTCCATCCGACTAATACATTTTAATTCATATGATCCCAAAAATCCGGGAATGCCGTAAATCACCTCTCATACGGAATCAGTTATTTCTATTCTTTTGGGATGAGTGAACCTGGAGATTACGCGGCTGTATTGGATTCTTCATTTTCCATCGCCATCTGTCTCTAAAATTTCCTTTACCTCCCATCAAATTTTCAAGCTTCCTGGAAACATCCAATGAACTGGATATACAGCATCCTAACAGGCCCTTACTAAATACCTTATCAAGGATAAGATATTTTTTTGCATATGATGGTGTTTACAAAATAAGAGTACAAAAGTACACAAGTTTCCTATATTTACAGCTTTCCCTTGGTTTGAGATTATTCCACAACACTTTCATATCCCAGAGGTTGCACTGAGGTGGATGCATGCTTGCACATCAAAAGGAAAAGGATTTAGAACAATTGGTTGTAGGCATTCTTCTTTAGAGACCAGCAGAGACTCCCTTCCCTGTTGTTTGCCTTGTAACATCAACAAGTACCATAATTTACTTCCAAGCTTTGGTTGTTTGCCTTGTTCTCTGATACCTCATGCCAATAAGTGAAGGCTACAAAATGTTAGCATGGATTAGTTGTGTCTAGACTCTAGATACACAAGCATTGAACTAACTCTACCACAGATTCTTGTCCATGATCTGTGAAAAATACTCCCATGAGAACTTGAAGAGAGCATGATGTTCATAGCAACATGTCATGATTTAAGAACACAATAAAACTTCAATTGCATCAGACCTTCAAGATAATATTATGTCCCAAGAACCACTGCTATCCACATGCTTAGTAAATTCAATGAGATTTGACTTCCTGAAGGCAAGAGAATTGGTATGATACCAGTTCACATTCTATATGCTCTTCTACCTTCTTTCATTGATCAAGAGGCAAACCATTTGTTCTAGTTCACCTTAAGAATCCTCCACTACCCTTCTTTTGCTGAACATGAGATAGGTCAGTTGTACTATTATCTACTTCCTAATACTGAACTAAAAATTCAAATTAACAAATTGAAAAGCAAAATTTCACAACCATATTACTACAGGCCGGATATGAGCATAAGGAAAAGTTTCTTAAAATCAAAATTGGCAAACCAACCTTTTATGTAGACATGGAGGCTATATTGTAAATAATGAAATGTTTCAGAATTGATGATGACGAAGTCTCCATTTCCATTTGATAACACTGTTATGTGGACCCTCAAAATTCTGACATGCCACATTATGTTTCCATGTCAACTTTGTGCAGACCTAGCAAATGGTGTATAATCTAGCACTGGAACTAGGACATGTTCTATTAAGTTATACTGTGTGCAGCAGCTGGTCTGACTGATTATACATTATTAAAGAACATAGATATAACAAACAAGCAGAGACATTCTATAAAATAAAAATTGACATGTTAAATTCTTCAAGATACTCTAAAACTCAACAATTATGTCATTTTCAGTCTATAATGCCTGATAGACAAAGTAAGAGTTACTAATCTCATGGAAAAGGATTTTTATTGAAAGCAAGAAACTAAACCCAAAAATATGCCTGCAAACAACAAGTACATTTAAACTTGAATATGCACCCTTTTCAGTCTTTCAAGGCAAGGCAATAAACAAGGTCTTGCTATCAGTCTTTCCGATAGTGTCTCAAGACATGAAGATTCATGCTGTTAGTTTCAAGAACTAAATCACATAATTAAACAGAATATGGATGTGTCTCAGCAGCAGCAAAACTAGAAAAGATTTAACTATCTAAAGAAAAGCTAGAAATTGGTTTGAGACTAAAAGAAAAAAATAGAAAATCTCACTTTCCAAAAGCATTAGTACCAACCATGGTTCGCCGTACCGGCCCAAACTGGGCATACAGAACATATCATATCGTATCAGTTCAGTACCGGTATCCGGTACGGATGGCATACCGACACTCGGTATACCGAAAAAACTCTGCATTGTACCGTACTGATATAGTGTTAGTGTGGCACTGGTACGGGGTCCAATATCGAGACGGCGAACCTTGGTACCAACTTTGTAGGTCATGCTGCTACCATTTCAACAATCATATACTATAAAATAGATGGCATTCCAGATAAAAGACTATATAGAAAAGCTAGTTCCACAAGGAACCATAGATAAAGTTTCATTTATAGTCAGATCCATTGAGTAAAAGATGTAAACAAAAACAAATAAAAGAACCTTAAAAGAACTCACTGTTCCCATGTTGCCAAATAAAACGGGATAGCTGCAATTACCCAGAACCAGAAAGTAGTCATTCCACACATTGCTGTGCTTCCAAAAGCCAAGCACTCAAACTGATAGCAGCATAAGAATAAGCTTGTTAGTGAAGTCAAAACACTATGAATGTAAAACAACACCAAAGGACGAGAAGGGTGAACATACAGCACATGCAAGTGCATCACATCCTGCAATTGCACAGATTTATAAAGATCAGTATATAAACTTCTATCAGACAGATATAACCCTTACAAGAGATTTCAGGGCAAAAGAAACACCATGATCAAAAAGTTCCCCTAAAGGACTTGATGAATTGGTACGCCTTGCTTGTTTGCCATCAACAGCATCAAAGGTCTGATGCGTACATGATTGAAGCTTGTGGTGTTAGTAAACCTGAATTAATTCCTATCATAAGAAAAAAGTTAAACAATTGTATTCGTTTTTGTTATTTGATATTCATGTGGTGTTAGTTTATGTTAAGTGTATAAATTTCTCTAAAAAGCATATTGCAATTCTCTGATGGATTTCTTTTCTTTTCCCCAGGCAGGGGGCAACTATGTGATGAAGACAAAGATCCTTTTCAGATCCAGTAAACAAAATTGAACAAACCTGATACAAGAAAAGAAGCATTCCATGAGCAAGGTGGACCCATCTTGGGGGGGCTGTGTCTAGATGAGGTGAATAAATCTGTGAAGCCAACATAAACATAGATAACATGCAAAATGAGCGGACAAGATTGCAGATATACATGCAAAAGTCCAATTGCTTGCAATCAAAACAAAGGGACATATTCACCAATATGACAACAATGCATCTTTATGGACAGTCTGTTGGCAAGCCTTAAAAAGCACGACCAATGTCTATAAGCAAAGTATATATCAGGTGATACAGAATAACGATATATCATCAATGATGAACCAACTCCAAAGTAAGAATAATTTGAATCCCAATAAAAATAAACCTAAAGTCACCATTTAAGCCCATTAACCAATATATATGCAGATGCAAAACTAATCTGTAACATAAAACACAAAATTAAATTAACTCTTGCAAGTGCTAAGTTAGAGCTGATTTTTAAATTATGCTACTATACTGCCTTCAGCAGCATCTTTCAAAACAGAAATTTTTTTTTCTGTAAATTTTCCAAGTTTATAATAATATGTAGAATATATTTAATAACATATAGAATATATTTAACAGCATAAAAATAGTAATATAATGTAATACTACACTATATATAATCAGAATGGCATCGGTTACATAATATTTATACAATATGTTTTAACAGTATCATACTTGAAAATTAAGAGAACAGAGTCTGGCAATAAAAATAGTCAGACTGCCAAGCAATAAGAATCAAGAAAACAAGATGAAGCATGGAGGAGATTCAAATGTTAAGTTGAAGCTGCAACAAAAAGAATAAGAAATAGAGTGAGAAGCTCACATATTGAAGAAGGAGTGCAGCACAGATCTTGTAAGGCTTAATTACAACAAAGATCTGAGGAGGCCTTTAAGAAGAGGTGCCTGAATCTAGTCTAAGAATCTAACATAGATGAGGAAAGGAAGACTCAAGGTAACAAAGATGGAAGTAATGATAAAGGAACTAGAAAAGCTCTATTAACAAGTGTACTATTAAAAGGTAGCTCTTAATAAGAATGATTGGAAAATCACAACCCATAAAAACCTATCAATATAGACATATTTATGGTTGTATCAAATGTGTTGTTCATCGTGACCATAAATACTAGGTTTGGAAATGCAATGTGTTATGTACTTTTCCTATGTTTTAAATCAAAAGAAGCAAAATTTTCAAGAAAATTCAAGGTTTTATAATCATTTATATTTATGTTCAAGAAGCTTTTGTTTATCATCAATCTACCCAAAAATGGTCTGAAACAGAAATTAAAAATAATTTTAGCATAAAATCACATTCTTAAAACATTCATCCACATATTCCAATGTAGATGTGTGACAATGGCTGGCATAATGATAATACCGACATGGTACACATATCAAGTATTAGTGGCCAAAAAAGCATAGCATGATTTTCCACCCTTCACCTAAAACTTTTAAATGAATCTTCCCAACTATAACCCCATCCTACATCAAACTTCTTGCCTGCTCCTAAATGCTACCATTCTAAAATATCTCTACAAAGAGGATATGTTGAATATGCTGAATGCCAATTCCCTGCCAAACCTACAAAATCTACCAATACTCAACCTTCTCTGAGATAAATGCCAGAGGCTGCTCTGTTTAAGTACGAAGTTCCACCTTTCCAAAACTCCCATTACTAGATCATACTACCTATTTTCATTGGAATCATGAGCCTAATCAACAAAATGACAAGCATTCCATTTTTTTCCCACCATCCTTTCCATGAAATCTCCATTAATGGCTTCCAAGGTGCATGAATAAAATTTCAATGATAAAATAGAACACAAATATATCTGCCGTTACAAGTTGATCAGATCTCTCCACCGCAATTTTAATTTTTCAGATTTATAAATTCAAAAGTGCCCCATGGAAATCCTAGATCCTTAAAGAAAACTCTCCACCATACAACTCACACAAGTTATTTCCAATCTAAAGAACCATCTAGAACAACCTTACAGGGAGACCTTCCATTGAAGTTGACCTAAGACCTGTAAGTACAAAAATCTAGGTGTTGAATGGTGGAAATAAGGAAAAGGACAGACCTCAAAAGGATTAAATTAGTTGATAAAATGTCTTGTACAATTTATAAAAGTAAAAAAGAAAAAGGAGATGCTTTAGCACTAGAACCTTAAAGCTCTGGAGAGAGAGAGAGCCTTTGGGAAAGCAATACACACAAACAGAAAAAAAAAAGGTATAGGAGTAAAGAAACCTACACCTGAAACACCAAGATTGCCTGGACTTCATTTAGAGGCGAAAATCTCGAATTTCATGCCAGCTCAAAAAGTTCCAAATTTGTCGAGCCATATTGTCACTTACTCCAAACAAACCTCAAAATTGAGAATGGTGTGAGAAATTGAATTACAAGCTCATATACAATAAAATATTCAATAGAATCAATTGACAGTCTTTGGATACACGTTAATCTGTAACAGATGGATCAGTTCTTTCTAGGACATCTTGAGATTAACAAGATCAAGAATGTCATGGTTCTCTCAGATGCTACAAGGTGAGCCAAAAACTTGAAAATCTTCAATCAGACTCCGGCATATTACCCATGACTGGATAACAAGAACTTCAAACACAGGTTTTGCAAATCAAGCTATAGCCACTCATAGCACTATGTTTTGCCTCAATAAAATTAAGAATATGATAATTTAGGAATACCCAAAATCCTTAAAAAACCAATTAATAAGGAAAGTTTGTCAAAGAATGGCACAAGTAATGTGAACATTGCATATGATACATTTGAAATTTCAAAACATAGAGTGAGTTAAGAAGATTAAGCTAGAAAAGAAAAATAGATGCATAATGAATAAGTCACATCATAAAATCTGCAATAGTTTATTAGCAGAAATACTTACATAGCCAAGAAGTGCCGATATGACCAAAAATATGAAACCTGTAAGTGTGATCTGGAAAGCACATTAACAGTGTCACTGCCCCTACAGTAAAAATGATCATCTGGAGGAATTTCTAACAAAGAAAACCTTGGAAAATGTTCTTACCATATTTGGACTGGAGAATCCCTCCCCCCCACCCACAAAAAAAAAAAAACACAAAGTAAACTGATGTTAGAGATATCCAATGAAAAAAACTTATGATAATCTACGACTACAACTTGTACCAGTCATATACAGTTAGTCATATCCTAATTTTAGTAAGGTGAAGGGATAGCAAGTAGAACTACATCAGGACAACAAATGCAAAAAAAAAAAAAAAAAAAAAAAAATCATCCCAGACAAACAGACGTTAATTAGTGACATTACCAGAATCATAGAATTTAATCGACATTTATAAAAATTTAATAATTTCACTTCACATTTTTCAGAGGAAAGTTGTTTTACATATACGTATCAATAGATCAAGTTAAAGCAAAAAAAACACAGTTATCTACAGTGTATCTACATTACAAACATACAAGTTCATCATCTTGAAATTTTGTATTCCTTTGTTTTAATGAGCATGTACATGAAATATGGATACGAGGAGTCTAGTCACAGTTCTGTGGCCCTTGTAGTTGTTTGCTTTAGGCTTGAAAACCTGACCAACATAACATGTGCTCCAGCACTTGCTGCAGAAATCCCAATATACACAGAACAAGACTAACTCCCAAAGTTTAGCCTCAAACTTTGGAAATTGCATTATTTAGAATACCTAATTTGTTGAAATCTCCATCATTAGATATTTAGATTGAGATTTCAATACCTTTATCAACAAAAGAGCAATTTAACCGAGACCAATTTTCATTAGATATGATCAATAAGCTAACAAAGGGAGAGAGGAAAAAAAGCAATGCCTACTTCACACTATACCGTGAATTGTAGTAGCTTTAGTTCATAATATTACTAACAGCTTGACTATAGCAAGGTACCAAAAAAACAAAAAGAAAAAGGCAACCATATATTGATCTTATCATATATATTTAGCTAAAAACTGACCTGGTGACATATATTATTCAAATCTTTCTAGTGGACTATCTCAAGAATGAAATGTCTTCCTTAATACAAAAGTACACATTTCATTGTTTCAGTAATAGGCAGAAATATATCAGGAATTAGCATAAACAAGTATGTGCAAAAAGCTCCATTTATAAATGGAAAACATTATGTAGAGAAAACAGGTGAAACCAAGGTCCGCCGTATCGGTACCGGTCGGCGTACCGGTGGCCGGCCGGACCGGTACGGTACCGGTCCGGTCCGGTACGTACCGGCTGGTACCGGTCCCGTACCGCCCGGTACGCGGTGGTTTCAAAAACCACAGCGCGCGGCGCTGTGGTTCTATAAAAAAAAAAAATCGTACCGGTGCGAAGTACGAGGCCCGAACCGGCCGGTACGGGCTCCGAACCGGCCGGTACGGGCCCGAACCGGCCGGTACGCACCCGTACCGGCCGGTTCGGATAAAAAACCAGGAAATACCGGTTTTTTATCCGTTCCGGTACCGGCCGGTACGGGCCGGTACGGCATTCCATGGGTGAAACTATTAGACCCCTTAATAGAAATGCTAATTTACTTCGGTAAACTTTGTAGTTCTCTAATCTGTGTACATTCAACCAAATATCAATGTTTAAGAATAAATTCCCTCGATAAGCAAAGCTAGAAGTCCAAATGCTTTTCCAGGCTGAATTTAGAAAAAAGTCAAATATTCTCAGAATGTTTAAATAATCTGCAAAAATGGAAACGTAAGACATCAAAATTTTTCAAAAATGTCTTGATAAATTTAAAAAAGAAAAAAAAAACTCGAAGTAAAATCTGATGAAGCTAAAGATGACTCCATGTAGGTTGCTCATGCCGGAGACTGCCAACTTATGAGCACAAAGGGAACGTTTCTTCTCCATATAGTCATATGCAGCCCATCTACTTTTATTACTTTAAGCAATCTACAATGTATTGTAGGATTCAGAGTATATTATGATGCATGATCATATTCAAAAGGCTAATGCTGTAAATAAGTGTTTCGAACCAGTTATCGATTACAGAAAATCATAAGCATGACGGATAAATTTTCAGAAAATAGATAACAAGTGATGGGTAGACGGATACAACATAAACTTCAGTGCACATGATTTTAACCTAACACGTGGATACACGACTCAGGCCAATACAAAAAACCATCCCTGAAGTACAGCACTTTAGTAAACTTATATAATAAACAGATATGTTTCAATCAGCAAGGATCAACAGAAAACTCACGGCATCCAAAGAGGGAAAAGGGTCACGCAGCGGCTCCAAAAGGGCTGCAAGATATATTTCGCGACCAGCGAGTTGTCCACGCCGCTGTACTTGTACTTGTGCAGCGTCGCAACACCATGGTGCCCTATATATCCCATCTGCAACGCAACAAAACCTCACATTTCTAGGTTATTGCACACCATTTCTAAAGAAAATGGCATGAAAAAAAAAAGAAACGAGACCAAGAATACATCTCGAAGCAAGAAAACGTCAACGGAAACAGCGATTTTCTTCACCAAGAAGAGGAAAAAGCCGGAGTCGCCGATTTCGCTGTTCTAAGCAACAAAACAAGTAATAAATCAAAGCATATGATCAAAAACTTCGATAGTGTAGTAGGAGTCCAAGAAACTTGTAAAAGAATCCAGCGAAGGGAGATAAAGAACGGAGATAAATCGAAGGAAACCACTCCTGATGGAAAAGGAAGAAGGATCGGAGAAATATAAAAGGCGAAGGGATCGAAGAGGAAATCATAAGAGGAAAAGTTGGGGCTTGAGGGTCACCAACCTTGGAGTTTGGCGATCGAGCGATCAGGACGGAAGGAGACAGGGCCGGCGATCTGGGGGAGCCTTCGTCCTCTCTTCTGGCGCCCTAAAAACTGGGAAGGAGAGATCGACGCGGAAAGCAAAGAAGGGGGCGATTAGTCGAACCTGCGCCGCACTGAAACGGCCCAATGATGAATTTTGGTCGAAATTTCATGTTTTTTTATTTTTTATAAAAATAAAAGGAAAATTACAGCTGCATCCTTCAAATTTAGGAGAGAAAAACGTTGGTCCTAAAAATTTAAAAAATTTTAATTAACCAACAAAATTTATTTTTCTGTTTCAAAGTAGTCGGGCTGTCCATCTGTCCCTACACCATCATAAAAAAAAAAAAAAAAAAAAAGAAAGAAAGGCTAAAACCATTAAATTACCTATAACATTGCTTATAAATAACCCTTAATATTGATTATAAAATAAAATAGTTAAAAATAGTAAACTCAGAACCCTTCAATGCAACTACCATATCTAAATCCATTCATCAACTTCTAACTCCAAAATTTTGGCCTAGGATCCTTTGATGTCAAGCCCACCTCTTTCATGATCTCAGGTGTTAATGCAACAGAACTTTTTCACCTTTCTCATAACTTCTTTAACTTCTTTATCTTCACCTTCAACCTAACATCTTCGGCAAGCTATTTGAGCCGAAGCTCTGCCATCAACCTGTGAATTGTACGGTAGAGACTTTTTAACTATAATTTTTTTTTTTATCGAGGATGTTGATTTTTAATTTTTCACTATTACTTTCTATCAAAGACATCAAGATATCTTTATTTAAGAATGATGTGTCAACATAAGATCCTTCGAGACTATCAATCAACTAACACCACTACGATCACCATAAGAAGCAGATTGGCACACCGCTGCTAGTCATTTAGGTATTGGAGCCTTGACTCCTCGAAGAAAGTCAAGCACTCTCTCACATTACCAGATTGTCCCTATCTAAGAAACCCTCGCTCTTTTATATTACTTGATCTCGATGTTGATTTCTCTTTCCTAAAGTACTGACCTAGCGATGCTAGAGAATATGACCACTACCTTGTTCAACCTCTCCTTGAATGGCTTAATTCAAGTGTTGATCAAGGCAAAGCGGGATGCAATGACAAAACTCTTTATGTCTTGCATGACACCTGTCATACTTCTGACTTTGACCAGATATATAGTGGTAATTCTGGTACTACCCCCTTTCTTTGGAACACCAACCTATCAACATAAGGGAATATAGCTACCACCTTGCAACTGAAGGACTCAAACGGGCAACAATCACGGGGTTTGTACGGTGAAGATGTATTTGTGTATGCACTACGAACTAGGATGACAACGACAAAGTAAAGAAAAGAAAAAAGGAAGAAAGACGAAAGGTATCTGCAAAGATACTCAACTAGGATGGTCGCTAGCCAAATGAGATGGGATAGCGGGATGGGAGGTAGTAAGTGGGTCAGGTTTGATCAAATACAAGTTGGGTTAATACAGAATAGATAAAAAAATTGTCAATCCGAATCCAACCTATTTATTACATAGGTCAAAAATTCATATTTGAACTTGATCATATTATTAAACAGTTAATCTATCTCAATCTACAACAAGTTGAATCAAGTTAAACAACATTGCTACTCCTATCATGTCTCACGGAACAAACGAAATATTGCGGTCCTGTGAAATTTAAAATCTTACTTCAAAGTGCCCAGACGTCCTTAGTTCACCTGCAAAGCCATGGCATGCGTACCTCAATTTGCGTGGAATACATAAAATAAAAAAAATGATCTATATAAATCCCTGATTGAACCATTAATCATTGGAAACCACAACATTGTGTATGAAGTCCGCGATGTCTTCACTTCAACAAGGAGAAAAATTATCTACAGGCGCTTGGTTGCACCATAACTTACTCAGTAGGTCCTTAATCACAAGCTTTATCTGAAGTCGGCGGAAAGAATTCAATATTCCCAGCCCTCTTGTCTTATAAATAAAACACGTGAATCCCACGAGCCAAATTCTTCTGCCAGTAACGACCGGCGGGATACTTCGACGGCTCAGCCGACTCCCAGTGGAAACTTGCTTCTAAACCAAGGCGGATACCCCCCAACTATATCTATTTTTCCGTCCTCCGGTCCCCGATCGAAACCCTAGATTCCCGTACATGGAGAACGGCGATGCGAACGGGAAGCCGAAGAGAGCGGTGGGTCGTCTCTGCTCTATCTGTAACCAGAAGAAGCCCGCGCTCAAGAGACCCAAAACCCTAGAGCAGGTTCTACCTTTCGATTCTTTCTTTGCTCGGCGATTATGATATATATATTTTTTTGAAAGTAATTTGTATTTTTTTGATGTAATTATTAGAAGGATAAAAGGGCTGTGAATAAGGTTTTGGTCGAGAGTTCTCACATGGAGAGCGAACTGAAGATGGTTACGAGTTTCATTATACAGGAAAAGAAAAAAACAATTTTGTTTATTGATGCAATTAGAATACAATTTTTGATGTTTTCGTTTATTCTTCCTTTGCCTTACGATTATTTTTTTCTTTCTTGGTAATTTGTATTTCCAGTGCAATTATTAAGAGGAACTCGTCATCCAGAGTTTGCACTAGAGGGTTATGGATTTCATACTGATTTATAAGCAATGAAAAATAAAAAAAAAAAGAACAAATAAGAATTTTTCTTATTGATTCTGCAAGTTTAGAACTTTTGATATTTTCTTCAATCTGCTGTGAGGTATTTAGGTTAAGGAAATAAAGGGGGACATCAGGGTCATGGAAAGTAATGCTAGATGACATTGTTTGTATTTAGGGGATATGTATTTTATACTCTTTAGGGCTGTTGAATTCAGGGAAGGACAGCGTGCATAGGGAAATTGCTTAGGAGCATTGCACAGGGGTGCCTGATGTGGTGAATATTCTTTGATTATGTGAAATAGCGAAAGAATTATAACTCAAGATAACTCTTAAAAAGAATGAGTTATACAATTATAGTGAAAGGTGGTCAACAAAGATCAGACATAGTTTAAGCAGCTTAAGGGTACATTATTGTTCTTTCAATCCGCAGGGATCGATTTGTTTTTTACTTCATGAGTAGAAAGAAGTGAGACAAATCCATGAAGAAGTTTAGCTTTCCTGGCTAGCTAGCATGATTGAGTTGCAGGCAGATTACACAAAATGATTATGAGTTATTTTCATGGTTATGCATGCTGCTGCCACATATGTGAGAAGAAGCTATTATACTGTTCTATGACACTCTAGGCAAGACTGTCACCCCACTGTGTTTTTTTCTAGATGTAGGTAAGGTTTCAATGTTCATTGCAGTTCTAAATCTTTTCTGAGGTTTCCTAACCCTACTAATCCTCTTTAAGTTAAATTGAAAGATCTACATGAAGAATTCAGTATATGTGGACATAACAACCATCTGACTCATTCGATTGGTCTTTATGCAGTTTTGCGTTAATACTATTCTTCAGTTCATGCTATCTCGTCAAATTTTTGCCTATCATAATTTCATGCATCAATGAGTGTTTAGATTAAAAAAAAAACAGATTTTTGCTTTTAAATTGGAGTTTAGGTTTATAATTTTATAAGTCTTTGCTCTGGCACCTGTTTACATGGGAATATAGGCTCAGATTTTTTTTTACCTTTTATTATATGTTACATTGAGAAAGTATACCATAGTCACATCTAGAAAATTAATAAATTTATTTCTTTAGATATGTAGGGAATGCTTTTACAGTGTCTTTGAGGAGGAGATTCATAATGTTATTGTGGATAATCATTTATTTAAACCTGGTGAGCGCATTGCAGTTGCAGCTTCTGGAGGGAAAGGTGAATGATAAACTCATTGAGGTGAACATCAGTTGATGCTCATCTTATTTTTACTGACATAACTTGTCTTGATTCTTTTTATTAAACCCTGTTAAAGTTCTTGCTTATTGTGGCGTCGTATTCAAGCACATTGTATTTGGTTTTGATGCTGTGTTTATTTTCTGCTTCTCTTCCGAGATATAAGAACTTCTTCACCACTGTAAAACTTATCTTGTAACATATTTAGACCGTAGAGAAAAACTCAAGTCAAATTTCAGACAATGGTATGCAAGATGTTACTGTCTGAAGCACACACATTCAATTTTCCTCTTATTATTTCTTATTCATCTTCTTACAGTTTGAGCTATTTATGACATATTTTACTTGGACTGCAAAATTCATTAGGCTAAATATTTGCATATTAGACTAGGGATATAGTTTTCAACTCTTCAGTGTTCTCTGATGGCTACTAGTTGTTAAGACTTAAGGAAATACTTCATGAAAGACAATAAATGAAAAAATAATTTTAGTAGATTATGATAACTTGTTAGAAATTATAGGATGATTATTTCCCTTTATACATCATAGCTTTTTTCCCCAGAGAGATCATTATTTTTTCTTGGTTACAAATACAAGAGACTTTACTAGTACATAATATCTACTAGTTTCCACATTGTCATTATAATTTCACCCCATATTTCCTTTTGCCTGACAATAATCTCAACCTTGAGCTTGAAATATAACCTAAAAATTTGCAATATGACTTTCCTTCTATGCAGATTCAACTGTTCTTGCTTATGTGTTGTCAGAGCTAAATCGTCGGCACAATTATGGCCTGGATCTCTTCCTTTTATCTGTTGATGAAGGCATTACAGGTTACCGGGATGACTCACTTGAAACTGTCAAAAGAAATGAAGTTCAGGTCCACTGATATATGACTATGTAATTTATTAGTATTTGTATCACTGATACCAATATCCTCATGATATAGTACACAAATTTTATCTGTTCTATTCATATTCCCAAGAAACCTCTGTTTATAAGTTTTTTGTCAACTTTTACTAGACATGCAACTGCTTAAAATCTACCATTCTATGTTTGTGATCAGATTTTCTCCTTGATAACTTTGTATATGAGCACCATTCCCTCTTTTTTGCCTTCAGACTAGAGTAAGTTACTAATAATATATGTTCAACCCACTCCTCGTAGTTACCATTAGCTCACTCATTTTCTTGATTTAGGTTTGATGATGGAGTAATTTAGAATAACAAAGATTTCAACATCCAAAGCATCAAAAATTTTCAATGAATTCTACAGAGATACTTATGCATGCAGGTGTCCTAGATCTATATGAGAAGAGGTAATAATGCGTAGCACTTTCCAACAAACCATATTTAATAGTCTCTTTAATTATATATTAAAAAGTTTTGAAAAGGCATTACAGCCAGCTGGTAGGGAACATGAGAAAATTCAGCTGGTAAATCTTTGGATCTTAACTAATTGATTTCTAAATCCTAATCCAAGTGAAACACTTCCATCAAAATGGAAAGAAATCTATTAGCTACTATCTGTCTCTCTTTCGCTCTCGTATCAAAGGACTATTAAAGATATTTTTTGATTAATAATTGAAGTGTAAGTAGCAATCATTATCCATCCATTCATTATAATGGCCATTATATGATGGATAATAGATGCTTATTTTGAGTTTATAACCACTCAAATTAATTTATGTTAAATAAATAATGATCTGGTAAAATTACGTCATTGGTTTTCTGATTTTTTCTGCTGTAACGACAAATAACACCTGTTATAACAATGGTTATTCATTCCTAAATAAGTTTTGTGATATATAATTTTGGGTATATAATAGTTGTTATTGTTATTGTAGCAGTCAATCAGATCTTAATGTTATTGCTATTTTTTTGGTTACGAGACATTTAAATTTCTGGTTTTGAAAAATAAAATTTCTTTTAAAGGATTGTTTGATGTTAGAGAGATATGGCTGCTAAAGATAGGTTTCTTGTTATTTAGTTTTTTATTTAGTTTAAAAGCCAGCATGGGCACTGTCTCCTGGTTGGAACTGGTTGCCAAGCCTTTTTTAATTTTGTGAAAAGAAAAAAAAAAGCATTAGTTAGGGTCAGATGGCAATGCTACACATCATAACCTCAGCTTATTTAGACGTAAAGTGCCTTCTTGCCTGAGTATGTCTAGCAGTGCTCAAAATTTTCTGCATATTCATAGTCACATATATGCATAATCTTTGCTTGAGAAAGAAACAGGATCAGAAATGTGTAACGTCAGAACATGGATACTGTCATGCATTCTCTTTATTTTAAGAAGAAACCATGACTACAATTTTGTACGATCTCTTTTTATATTAAAAAAATATGATTTCATCCTGGCGTGCTCTTCTGGAGCAAACTTATGATGTTACTGCCTTTTTAAATCTGCAGTTTCTTGGTTGTCTAGATTGGATCATTGAAAGCAACATCTCTTTGAGTGTCATCTGTGGGTAATTGCAGTATTGCCTGCATAGAATGGAACTTGATTGACTTGGGCATATGAGACAGAAAAAATGATCTAGCCATTTAAACTGTTACTGAAGCACAGAAGAGTGGGGAAATGATAATAACATGCCTTTTGCACTTGTTTTTATGGATGTTCTTTAGCTGATGCTTTTCTTTCTTTTTTTCCATAAGATTAATCTTACCAACTTAACATGTCTGCACTTGATGAAACTTATTTTTAGTTGTATATTTTAAATATGATCTGATTTTTTGTGACATCTGCTTCTTGCAGTATGGGTTGCCACTGAAAGTGGTTTCATACAAGGATTTATACAGTTGGACAATGGATGAAATAGTGAAGACAATAGGATTGAAAAACAATTGCACATTTTGCGGTGTTTTTCGCCGTCAGGTATCTGAGATTTATTTTTTCAATTGGAGTGAATGTAGGCAATTTCCTTTTCTTTCTTTCAGTACCACTTTGGTACATTGTAAGTGTTGCACATGTTCTTTCCAACTTATTAAAATTATTGAAACAATATGGGTACCAAAAAAAAAAAATGCCATCTCAAAGAATCGATATGCAAGTTGTAGGGTTATTCTGTTAGGGATCATTGTTAGCAAAACTTTAACAAACAGTACATTTTCTACAAAACTAGTTGATTTTGTGTTAAAACTGGAAGAAAAATTTATGTATTGGGTCATGATGGCCCTAAGATCTTTTCATTAAAAAAATTATTATTGAGTTCTTTAAAGATTTAGAAACCTTTTGATGGAGATATATGTTTAGAGTTTGAATCATTACTCAGTTCTGAATATCATATATTTGTATAGTAATTAGAAAGTAAAAGTTGCTCCACCATCAAAGTTGAGACTGCAGTATGCCAGTAATAAGTTGGAGAAACATTATAAACATAGCTTTTAGAATACTTGTTAAGTTCTATATTGGCAGTGGTGGGCTTATGAGCAGCATTAGGAAATATGCTTTTCTTTTCCTTGGTAACTGTTTATTTATTTAACATTCTTCATTCAAATGTTTTTTTTATAAGTCAAAGATAACATATGACACTTCTTTATTTATCTTAGAAATTATGAACCTGTAGTCAATTCTCATAAATACTCGGAAGTAATAAATTCTATCTCTTTTTATGAAAATTTTCGGTTAATTGTAGTAGGTCAGAGATCCATTTAGAGCTTATGTTTAAGATATATTGTAACTTTTATAGGCCCTAGATAGAGGTGCTGCACTAATGAGAGCGGACAAGCTTGTTACTGGGCATAATGCAGATGATATGGCAGAGACTGTTCTCTTAAATATTTTACGGGGTGACATTGCAAGGTAATGTACAGCCAGTAAGGTTTGTTGCTTTTCCTCCCTGTTATCTCTTAATTGTTTGGTAAAATGATGTTTTGATATTATATCTTGTAGGTTGAGTAGATGTACTTTTATAATTACTGGTGAAGATGGACCCATTCCAAGATGCAAGCCTTTCAAATACACCTATGAGAAGGAAATTGTCATATATCCTTTTTCTTTGAAATGCTGATGTTACATGGTCTTATGGTATATGTTACTTGAGCAATTATTTAATTGGATAAAACAGTAAAGCCTTGACAGTGTTACGTATGCATACTTCAAAAAGCTGGACTACTTCTCCACGGAATGTAAAATTTCATATTCTAATTCTTTTATTTTTTGTCGTTTGATCTAATTATTTTGTTAGCTTTACTATTCAAAGATGTGCCTCACTTCTATAGTTTATAGATGATGCTTAAGTATTGATTGGAATTCATGGTATATGCTTGTAGTTACATTTTCTTTCTACAACTAACATCATTTTATACCTTAAAAAAAAAGGAAAAAAAAAGAACTAACATCGTTTTAGTAAATAAAAAGATTCCTGGATAATGGTTATAAATCATATTAGATTTATATGAAACAGTTAATGATCCCATGTTTTCTATATGCCTATGCAGCTCAGCCAGTAGCCTCTGGCTTAGCTACAAACTGGATTTTTTTTGTCTGATTCGCTGGCTCTTGCACCATTTCTTATTCATGATGATTCTCATATAGCAATGCTATAAAACATTACTAAGCTAATGACTTCATTTCCCTCACCACATGATATCTGAAATTCTCTTATAATGCTAAAGGTGATTCTTTTGTGAATTTGTGCTATTTTACAATGCTGATTTGATTTTTCTAACCTACTAGCATGTCTGTGTCTTACATAACCAAAGGACACTTGTAGAACGTGATCGGTACATAATGCTGAATGTTTCAATATTGCTAACTACCAGTATTAGGTGATAACTTGAGTTGTAGTTGTTTAGCAGTTAAAAACAAAATGGTGTTCAGATGGATAGTGAAAATATTCTCTTTGTTGCACAAAACGTGCAAGGAATTCAGTACCAATATATTTAGAAACCTATAACATATTGTAAAAATACAGGATTTATAGAATATGAACCCTATCAGAAGTTTTCTGCATATAAAGCAAAATGCTTGTCTTACATAATGCAATGTCAGCGGCCATATATCTAAAAATGAAACTCTCACAGGATGTGGAAATATATCAGGTCATCCTCTTGGCGGTCTTTGGATGCATTACTGCCATGACATCAGGTGTCTGAGTGGTCAAAAACTTGTATTATTCTGTAAAATTTGGAAGAGAAGATGTTGGAAAGCATAGGGATAGGAGAGGTTGAAGACCCCATACCTCCTTAATTGTTCAGGATAATATAGACCATTCTAGTAGTTGTTTGCATATACAGATAAGGATGATTGATATCAATTAATGAATAATATCACACCTTAGCCAGCCAATGTGTAGTAAATAATTTGTCTGTGTATTGTATACGAGGCTTTTGAACACCAATTATGACATGGTCTTGCATTTCTGGAATGGCATGATGCTAAGGGTTTCTGTTCCTATAACTAGGTAGTTGTATGCATCTCTTTTGTTTTTAAACTTATGTATGCATACGAGGCAAATTGCCTAATCTAATTTAGTTAGACTCATGTATTGAATGGTTGGCTTTTTCAAAAAAGATATTGTCAATTAACAGAATTTTTCTTTGCATTTTTGTTGTGCTTTAGAATTACTGTGTATATCAATCTCAGTCAGAATTACTTCTCCTAGTGCAGGCATTTATTCTCCTAATGCATATCGTGGGTTTGCTCGTGAATTTATTAAAGATCTCGAAAGGATTAGGTGATTTATTTTTTAGCTGTATTTGTTTATTCCAGATGAATTCAACTTATTCATAATTAAGTAGTTTCACCTTGTATCTGTAACTTAAGCAACCTTTCCAATGATATAGGCCACAAGCTATACTTGATATCATAAGGTCAGGAGAGAACTTCAGGATATCTACATCAACAAAGATGCCAGAGCAAGGAACATGCGAACGGTGTGGTTATATTTCTAGCCAGGTATGATATCCACAGAAAGTTTTATATGCCTTCATGATCTTCCATAACTATTCTTTGCCAACAAGAACAACAATAACAACAATAACAACCGCCACAACCATAACTATATCAGTTAATATCATATAATATAATCAATGTTTTAGAAAATAAGAATACTTTGTAGAAAGTGAATATTAGGTTTTATATTACAAAATCCAAGGCGGACGTCCTTACCGTGGTAGCCAGAAAGTATTGTCACAGGGGAGCTTCAGAAGCTACAAGTTTATGCATGTAAATATGTGGCTAGGCAGACAAACATAGTAGCAGACTGCATGGCAAATAATGAGAAAACTGAGATATTAAGTATTATGTATGAGCATGTCTCTATATTGACTTTTGAACGGTAGGTATATTGACCTGAAGTCCATTTTGTAAAAAGGAAGAGGGGATGGTAGTACAATATTACGTTTATTTGACATTGTTGTGGACAAGAAAACTGAAAAAAAAGGTGAATAGTATGGATGACAGCGCATTACTTTCATGTGTACCAAAGCTTGGGCTTCAATCTGTTCCGGTTAACTGTGGGTTTATCAGGAAAAGATTGTGATATTCCTGTTCGTTCATAATTCCTACTCATGTGGCTCAGTTGGAGCCAGGGAAGTTATTTGCCTGTGCGGATGATGGATCTTCAGGTCTGCTTATACAGCTGCTCAGATCGCTTCTTTATGGGAAGTTTAAGGCAGGCAGTTATTAATTATGATATCTGGGAGTGACCAGTAAATGATAGCTGATTTTAATCTTATTTTAATGGAAGCCCCATTGGGACATTGTTGTCTATTCTGGTGCTGGGGTAAATTTAGTGGTCATACTAGGTGCATCAGGTCTAGATAAAGAACAAGACAGACATGGTGCTGAGCTTATTATTGTAATTTCTCTAAAGATTGTGCATAAGTGGGATGGATCCTGCAGGACTTGGGACAGGGTCATTCATGAGCTTAAAAATAGTACAAGTATATTCAAGGTTGTTGACATATTCCTTGTGGACTTGCAAGGTAAAAGGCATCCTGTTGTAGGCGTAAATCCAAGACGACGTGACAAAGCCGGTATTACAAACTCTTAATATGTTTGCTACTGAAAAAAATTAGGGCTACTATTGACTAAAGGTTACTCGGTTTCCTTTAGAATGAAAGTAGCTATGAAGCCCCTACAATTATCGATTCAAAAGGCGAATCGCTTAGATGGGATAAGGCTTGCTCTTTATGCTTATGTTTATTTAAAAGAGATAGTCTAGCAAATTTCCTTTTATGAGCTCACTGAACTAATAGGAATTTGATTGATAATTACTCGTTATTATCTAATACTACATAAATATTATCTAATCTAATACATATAATGCAAACAGTTGGTCCAGCCATGTGGAGCTGGACTCTTGAGCTGAAGCTTGCCTCAACAAGACCATTAATACATTTTTGCTAATAATAAATTCTTGCAGGATCCTAAATGAAGAATTTTGGAGTATGTTGGCCATCCATATTAATTCAAGCTATCATTACCTTCTTTCACGTGGATTGGATGTACCAAAAACTATTTAGCATAAATGAACACTTATGAAGACCAATCATCTGACTGGAATAGCATAGAACAAGCTGGCACACTTTGCCTGTGTTTGGATGTTTCAAGGTTCAAAATATGATGATGTCTTGAAATTTTTTGGTTGGGAAACCATAGAATGCAAAGTTCAGAATTCAGGGAGAGCTACTTGGTTTCAAAAACAATGCAGTTAGAAAAATGAGGCACTCCGGTAGGAAGAGAGATTCATAAAATCTAAGAACCCTACCCAAAGAAGAAACAAACATTTCAAGGATTTCGGGAAATGCTTTTGATCTCTTAATCCTGACTACACATGTTTAAAATTATAAATTCCATTTTCAATTTTCCAGTTAAAAATCACATAATGTTTTGATTAGGTTAAATATCCAAACTTAATCCTTTCACGAGGTTTATAGTATTTTAACTCCCAGTTACTTCCATTAAAAAAAAAGAAGAGTAGGCTTTCTTTGGTTTATA
This sequence comes from Phoenix dactylifera, assembly GCF_009389715.1. NCBI lineage: Eukaryota > Viridiplantae > Streptophyta > Magnoliopsida > Arecales > Arecaceae > Phoenix > Phoenix dactylifera. The sequence continues at coordinate 800,629 of NW_024067747.1, forward strand.
GGAAACACCTTCCCATGCATTTGTGGGAAGGTTTTTGCTCAGTTCTTTGAATATATGTTAACCAGTCATTTGTATAAGAAATTGTTACAATCGACGCTGATCTCATGTTCTTTATGGTTCATTATATTTGTAAAGGTGCAGATAAAAATTGTATGAGATATATATTTACTAGAGCTTTGATCATTCTGTTATCCGACTTGCAGAAATTGTGTAAAGCATGCCTCTTGCTGGAGGGGTTGAATCGGGGTTTGCCAAAACTGGGTATTGGAAGAAGTAGAGGGCTCAACAGTGCGAAGGAGGATGGGGAACAAAGAATGTTACGTTCAGAAGTGAAAGGATCAAACTTACAGAGCAAACAATGTGGAACCCTTGATTTCTAATTATCTGCGGAGAATTCTTTCTGAACTACTGAATATTGCTCATGTTCAATGTAGTGCTAATATCTTGCTTGCGTTTGCTTTTAAAGTTGTATCACATCAAGGAGTGCCCCACTTGTATTCTATAAAAATCTTCAGCAATATCATGAAATCTTAATTTATACATGCAAAATTGGACTGCTTTGATGGAAGATTGTATGTTAGCAGTTGATGGAACCATAATCCAAAGGATTAAGCCTGAACAGGGGCAGCTTCTTTCAGTAGGTGAAATGCTACATATTCACCAGAACTTGTACCGAAGCAGAAGCCAATCTGCACTAATTGCTGGAAATTTGATGATTCATATCATGTAAGCGTTAGACAATTTTTGAGCATATCCTTTTAGAGGGCCCCACACAGGTGTCGCCTAGAGCCATAGTACTCTTATTTGAAAGTCTTTTTAACTGTTTGCATGCTGACAGTAATAGACTTTTCAGGAATTGCATAATCTAAGCTGTGTCAAGGGGTTGACAACCTCAGTATCTGATAAATTTGAAACAAAATAATGTGAGGAGCAACTTCAAGAATCCATGCTGCCCACACCAACATAGGCTGTCTGTCGCATGGACAATAATTGCATTATTTCATGAGGATCTAAGATCTTAGTTGAGACCAACCAAGATACCTATCGTGTTAGTATCAGCTGTACACCAAGGTGACTGAGATCAATGGTTTTCAAGATCTTCTCTCTTATATCTCTACAATTTAATGCAAAAACTAGGTTTCAACTCTGCTGAAGCATTCGGTACCACTTTTGCTTTTCAACAAAAAATTAAAGGAAAAAACCATATCCTTCTAACTCAAAATTCCATAAGAGAAAAGTCTTAAACAGCATGGACGAACGCTACTAAGATGCTAATGCACAATCTCTAGAAGGGAGTGAGAGCGAACAACACTAATACATGATATCTCTGAAAGCTACATATCTTGCACCTTAATTTTTCCCTCATGTGCATAGCATAATTTTAGATCCCACGATCAAATTATAAAGATACTAATTTCTCTTTAGTGTGGGTATGTTTAATCCTGCATTAACTATGTAAAAAATAAATTTTGGATATTTATATAGGACTAAAACATTCAAATAATATTTTTTAGCTATTTTTTTTTGAGTATTGTCCTAGGTTGCCGGAAAGCTTTATCTAATTATTTTAAAATCTTTGTTTGTAATTTTGCTCTCAGGAGTGTGTTTATCAGATAGGATTGCAGCCATCACTGCTTTCGTCATGCGATCACAACCGTCCATATTTTACATCATGTCAATCGCACGTGCCCGGCAGCATATGGGTAAAACCCTCACTTTTCTCAGCGGCGGCACCAGAAGCAGCCTTCTTCTTCGCAGTCCACTGCCTTCCCTCTCAAGCTCCATCCATGGCGGCCACCTCTCCTTCCTCGTCTTCTTCGCCGTCTTCATCGGAGTCTCATGGAAGCGGCGGCCTCGGGGGAGGGGCGAGAAGGCGGCAGCTGGGGCTCGTAGCGAACGCGATGAAGCGCAAAGACAGCTTCGTGCAGCTGTTCCTGATGACCGGGATCCTGATGCTGAGCCTGCGATCGCTGGGCCAGAAATACCGGATCCACGACCTCTCCCACGACACCTCCGACCTCCGCCAGGAGCACGACTCCCTCGCCCTCCGCATGGCCTCCATCAAGGACGCCCTCCTTCACGAGGCCTCCCTCGATCCCTCCGGCCTCCTCGCCTCCCACCTCCGCCGCCTCTTCCAAGACCCGAACTGATGTCACTGAGCTTTCAAAGCTTCCTCTCCCCTCCCCTGAGGTCAGACACCATCCATCCTCTCTTTTCCCCACCAGTTTGATCTAGGGTTTCTTTTGTCACTTCTTTATCTGTGTTTTGGTAGCTTAAAGTCACAGTCTTTTATCCGTCTTGACGTTCGTTAGGCTGCGGAATGACGGAATAGAGAGTTTTTGATTCGGATGGAAAATTGGAGACCTATGGGAGAATAATGCAATCTTATTTTGTTACTTTCCTCTACGTTAATAAATATCTGTGACCAAATAATTTTCCATACATGCAGAAGTAAAGAACAATAAACAAAAAAAAAAGATCGGAGAAAATTTGTACTTTTTAGGGTTAGTTTCATTTCCTGCCTTTCTTCTTCCCCATCCCATCTCTTCTCACTCATATGTTATTATCATGAGGTCAGTAACCTTAAGTTGGAACATTGACGTGGTAATTTGCTATCAGGCATCACCAAAAATCTAATCTGTCCCACATAATCATATACTGATTGTGTTATGTGTATTAAAAAGCTAAATACGGTAGGGCGTACATTTTACTTTATGCCGGTGTTTGAGCCTAATTTACCCTAGAATATGAAATCCACATATTTAAAAGCTAGTACTCTGTGAAACATGCATCTTAATTTCAGGAAGAACCAGGCAGTTGAATAAAAGCTTTTGTTGCATCTTGCCAACTTTCCAGTGCAAGTCTTTAGCTTCACTGGCTGGTAGTGGTCATGACATTTATGACCAGTTAAAGAGCTTTATTTGGCTTACTCTCCCTATAAGACAATTTCCTATAATATGGCATTTCTAGACTAATGAAAGTGCAGCTATCTGAAGGAAAGATTTGACCTGGTAAAATCACTGAACTGTGAGTAAATGTTTTGACTATGTTCATAGTTGTAAAAGTCAGTCATTGTCTAGTAAGTCGGCATTGTATGATAAAATTGAATTTAGTGAATAGATTTTTTTTATTAAAAAGTAGTAGATTTAAGATGGAGTCTCATATTGTTCTGTACTTTGACCTGAATACTAGTGTAAAGTAAACGATGTGCATAGGTCCTTTTAACATTTTAATACATAGCATTTTATATGACTAAACATGTGAAGTGACGATGTTTTTGGCGTTGCTTGAAAGCATTTTCAACACAGAAGATTTTCAACTAAAATAAAGTTTGGAGATGAATCATGATAAATTACAATTCAGAAGAAAAGATATGTAATGGGAAAGAAAGGTTGGATATGAATACTAACAGCCAAATCTGGGACCCTCTTCAATTACTTTTTCTTTGCATGTATTCTTTGTTTCTTTTTTTTGCACATATTTGTGTATATAGATGAAATATATAAAAAGAGGGTTTAAGAAAATAAACTGAGGGTAGCAGAAATGATCATGGTGAGAAGGTTTGTTGTAGATCTAAGAAGGATAGAGTGAGAAATGAGTATGCCAGAGGGGTTGTAAAATTTGCATAAATTGAATTCAAAATTATGAGGAATTGATTGATAGTATGAACATTTAGAATGAGATCTATGGGCATTCTAGTAAGGAGAGGTACTTTATGATAGGAAGAAAAAGGAGAAAGGAGGGGTACTTTATGATAGGAAAAAAAGGAGATGTCTTTTAATCTTGCTTGAAGGATATATGGAAAGAGTGGGAAGATAGAAGGCAACATGGATGGTAGTCATGGAAAAAATATCCAAGGTTGCTTTAAGTAGGAATGTGACAGATTAGAGATCATGAAGTTGAGCCCAGATATTTGTTTTGAAGCTTGATTATTATGATTATAGCTAGATGAATCTAATAAAGTAAGATTTTCGTCAGCTTTATTCATAAACTTACATTTCCCGTGTCAATTAGCATTTTGTTCATTAGTTCTCATGGGTTGTTTTTCGTAACAAGTGAAACTATTTTAGATCTACCTTTCAAAGTTTTGTGCAAAGATACTTGCATGTACGTTGGAACTTCTGCAATCAACTCTCATCGGGGTACTCTCAAATTGACAATAGGCAGATTGGAGGTTAGGATTGTTCTTGCAATTCTTATTGACTGTATATTTCGTAAAATTATCGTTGTGGAAGCCTATTAATTACTAAATTATTGAATAACATATCTATATGTCTTTGTGAAAAAATTGATGAGGTTATTCAGAGCAAATGCCTATAGACCATTCACCGGTTACTATATGTTTTATGTGGACACATTTAATAAGTTTTTCTACATTACTTAAGATTTCTGTATTCAATAGTCCTGGTTGTTCTTGTATGCTGGCTAATGAGTAGGGTCTCTATTATTCACAGATAAATATGTAGCAAGTCATTGGGTTAAGATGATGGAAGACAAACAATAATTGAGAATTTTATATTTGAACAAGGTCCATTAATTATCATTTTATTTGATCATGTCTCACTGCAATACTGTGTACAACTTTTTCGGACATCTTCTGAATTCTATCCTTAATCTTCATTGAATCGTAACATCCTCTGCAACGGGACCAGAACCATTTGTTGGAAGGTTTGTATCTGTGCACAACTTGTTGGGATTGACTTGTTCACCAAAAAATCAAAACAAATATGTGGGTTACTAGCTTCACTCTCTGCACTTTTCAAATTTACTGGTTTACTAGATTTTTCTTCTTCTCAAAAGTCGGACCTATGCTAGGAAAGGATCAATTTCATACCTACGCATGATGTATAATGGAATGTGTCTGGAGTTTATTCCCCTTTGACAAGGCGGATTAAAATGCCAAATCTAAGGTTTTTACCTCCCTAAGCATATATCGTATCCTTTGCTGTACAAATTTTTGCAGATATCTTGGATGTATGCTGACTAACTTTTAAGCTTCATATTAACTGTGAAGAAGCCTCAAATCTGCTGAGTGGAAGCTTAGCTCAGGAAAAAGGGGTTATACAGTCTTTAGAAGCACTAATTCTAACCATGCAATATTGTTTTCATTATTAGAGAAAATTCATTTTGTTTAATCGAAACTGGACTACAGCATTCTCATTGCGAGCAATGAAACTTGATGTTCCCGGAGTTTTTCCCTCAGAAACAAATGTTATCCAAAATCTTGTATTTTTGTCATCTTCAACCACCTCCCAACACTTCCTCTTGAATTGGTTGGAGATCCTACATGCCTCAGAGTTCAACTGAATTTCCTACTTATTCAAGCTAAGATCAAGGATAGACTACGAGTTAATAAAGTACAAACAAAGTTAGGAAGGGTACCTATACAACCTTTCTGCAACTGCTTTTGAAAGCTAAGTTAACGACAATTAATATGACTAGTGCTTGCTAGATTCAAGAAGTATGTGGCCTACCTTTATCCACCAAGACTCTGAATTTCCAGATGTTTTGGTCTACCAAATTGTTGAAAAGTGTAGCACCATACTTCAAAACTGCATTGTCAAACCAAAGACACATCTTGTGCTAGTCTTGTAGATAAGGTCACCCAGCAATCCATTTGGTGCAATGCAATTTTCTCGCATTCCTTCATGCCTACTTATCAACAGATAGTAACAACATTTGGGATCACTGTCCTCATGAACAATGCTACAATAATCTTTTCAAAATTTCCATCATAAATTTCACTTCTTGATGATAGATATACAATATTCAGCATTTTAAATTTTGTTTGTCATATGCTTTCCAGTTTTGCAGAAATTTTGTTGGCAGCCATCGGCAGCAGAAAGTTGTTTGATTGTTGAGCCACCTGCCAACTGTGGGAAAAGGAGATTCTTTATTTTCAGCTGTGGATTTTGGGACCAACCTGAGCAACATAGAAATTTACTGAGAGTATAAGAAGAATCTATAAAGTAAACATTTTGAACATGATTGTGGTAAAAGACAGGTATTCTGCATATGTTTCTCTCTTTCGCCCCCTCTTTTCTTTCTTTTCTCTTTTTCCTCCACATGTACTTCCTACATCTGTTTCACACACAGCAAACCGAAAGCCCTAGCTACTGAAGTTCAGATCTTATATCCTGTTCTATCTGATTTTTCCTGCACAACTGCAACCATTGTCAATATCTTTGCCATATTGTTGCCGCCCTGCCACCAATGTGATTATAGTCTCTATTGCCTCTAGCACTACTATTGCCTTGCGAGATCTTTAGCTCTTTGTATCTTTGCTACTATATCGCTTGATGCAACATGCTGTCATGATGCGAATTGATTAAGGGTGATCGAGAAGGGTAGAGTGCTTATTGCTATTGGCTTGGTAAGGCTTATACAACATTATGCCATGTTGTTTTTGGCAAAGTCTTGAATGGCTGGTTTTGATAACTAGACCCAATTATTGCAGTACCTGAGGGGAAAGAGAAAATGCTTCTCTTCTAAAGTAGCTAAGATAACCTTATTGCAAACCTAGCAGCTGGAGATGCCTGAGCTGTTTATTATATTATTGCGAGCGTTCAACATGGACAAAAATTTTCTAAGCTGGTGGAGAATAAAGAAGTCACCACGATCGTCATATTTATATTTTAAAAATAATTGGCTATACCAAAATGATCATATTTAACATTTTAAAAATAGAAATAGGATTTCTATTTTTGATTTTAAAAATATAAAAATACACGTAGTGCCATATAGAATTCCTATCTTTAATATAATATTTTGGAAGCCCAAACAATGGCGTCAAGGTAGGCCTCGAACGAAAAATATGAAGTTTGGGTTCCGTGGTGAACGTTTTGATTTTACACATGGAAAGTGCTTGTTAAAGCTTTTAAAAAAGATGTGGACGATGGAAGGAAACTTTCTCAGGCATCCGTATATATTGTTGGACATCACACGCATAGTCTTTTAGAACATGAAGACATGGCTGGCAAAGATCTAAATGGTTTACTAGCAAAAAAAAGATCTAAATGGTTTTATCTAATATGTTACTAGTATTCGCCGCACATGTTTTTCTTTTTCTCCTTTTCTCTCTCAATCATTGTTCTTTAGAAACTTGGAGATCCCACTTTTGAGTCTAGCTTCTTTGCCGCAAGATTTTTATTATACATAATAAATAAATATAAAATATAACTCTATATATATATATAATGTTGAAGTTGTAAACTAGACTCAAAAAAGAAAGAAAATAAAAGTATTGGACGACAACCTCCTCCCTCACTCCCCCACTGCATTTGTGATTTACTTTGCCATTGTCGCCCTAGTCCGCAGTTTGCCCTGTTTGAGTCGTTCAGCAAGAGATTGCAAGACGGTGCATGTATTCTCTTATGTTGCTGGGTTGGTGCTCCAAAGGAAGGGGGTAGTGCTAGGATCACCGCTATATATTCGATCAAAGTCGGAAGTCTAATCGGTGTCATGCAGGACATAGGGCTTTGTTGTTGCATCGCTTCGCCTCGATCGATACTTAATTTGAGCCATTCAAGGAGAGGTTGAACAAGGTAGTGGTCATGTTCACCAGCATCCTGCTAACGACCATCCTAGTTGAGTATTCCTGTAGATACTTTCGTCTTTCTTCCCTTTTTCTTTTCTTTATTTCTTTGTTTGTTTGTTTGCTTGCTTTTATTCTTTCTTTTTTTTTTTTCTTTCTTTCTCTTCTTCTTACATTTCTCTCTACTTGTTCTTCTTCTTGCTTTCCCTTTTTACTTCTTTTCTTCTGTTTATTCCATATCATGGCAAACGACGATCATCATACATGTGGTAGCCCTAAGATGTAACTTGAAAAAAAGATCCCAAATCTTGAGCCAAACAAGACCAAAAAACTTTGAAAATTATGGAGTTTTACTCAAAGAGCACACTTGATAAGTCGGAGCAATAAAAAGTATATGGGAAAAGTTGACTAAGTCAGCTTGAAGGTACCTTCGCATAGGGCATCGTACTATAAACCAAGAAAAAGGAGAGACGTCCAGGTTGAACTATTATGAATAAGACAAGAAAAGATGAATTATGATAGGGTTGAGGTTGATCGAACATGACCGTCAATTTGACAAATAATCAAGAATCTAACTATTATGACAACGTAAGTAGTGAAGGACAGTTGGTGCTAATTACCGAAATTATCATAAAAGGTAGAGGCCAGACCTGTTACCGCTAGGAGTAAATGGTTACTATATTATTTGTGTTTTAGTATAAATAATTGAATGCAATTTGAACATAAGATCTTTTGGCCATTCATTTAAACCAATTTATCTTTATCTATATCTTTCAAGTTATCATTGCTTTTACTAATCAAATTTTACATTTTAGTTTCCTAATACGATCCTAATTTACCCGCAGCAATAGCAGTACAATATCTTATGGCATTGTCTATACCTTTGTCTTTTCTTCTTTCAAGCAAGCGGTGCGACGATAGCCAAAATTTTTAAAGGTCAAGATATCTAAACTCAGGCTACCATCATTATCCTCCTTTTATCTCCTTTCCAGCTGATTCAAGGCCCATAATATGCTGCACAATTGCTCACCCTAGCCATTATGCTTGTTACCTCTTGCCTATCCCTCAATGAAAAAAAGCGTCAACACCTTCCTTTCTTTTTGTCCCTCTGCTTTCTTCCTTTCATTTCTCTTCTTTTTTCTTGCCTTGCTTCCTTTTTTTTTTTTTCTTCCTTCCTTTCCTTCTTCTTTTATTTTCTCCTTCTTTCCCCTTTTCTTCTTTTTATTCTTTTTCCTTCATTTCTTTCCTCTTTGTTCTTCTTTCCTCACTTGGAGAGATTTCAGATTCCTAATCTTGTTTTCTCACGTGAAGAGGATGGAATAGTCCCTAGAATGTAAAACCTTGGTTTAAAACATAAATAAAGGTTATTGTATAATTTTTATAAAAAAATATTCCATATAATAACTTCATAAGCACTATGAAGCTTTTAAATGAGGGACATATGAGTAATTAAAGTTCAACCAAGAAAAGCTATATAATTTTTCATTACACTAAAGACAATATTGAACTATAGAAGTTGTTACATGAAGCTTGCAATCTCGAGGCTCCAAAGTGACTTAAGTCTTAACAAGGGATGCATACGTAATTTTTTATCGGCGTTTCACTAAATTTGCTTCTAAGTAATATTGGTTGGTTCAAAAAGGGCCATGTACGTAAGTTACCAACCTCAAAGCCTCAATCTATCGAGGGTCTTCTCCTCGAATCCTTGGCGACCACCTTCTTCCCCATTCATAGGGCCAAGATTTATAAACTCCAAAGGCACATCGAAAACTCCAAATTATTAAATGTTATCCTAACCTCATGATGTAAAATGCTGATGAGTTGGGGAATCTTAGTGCTAATTGTACTAAGCCCTAAGCTTGATCAGCAAAGCTAGCTTCTAACTAGAGTAGATGCCTCACTTCTTGAATACGTGTAGTGACTCAATGACTAGCATGTATTTCCCAAACCAAGGAACTAAGAGGCTGCATGTTTGCTTGCAATTTAATCACATACAATTCAATTATATGCTATGATTCCATTACTTGCAATTGCACTTGGAATTGCAGAAAAAGGCTTTGTTTGGTTGCGAATAATTGAATTGCAATTGCCACCTCAATTCATTTATAGCTGTTTGGCTATTTGATGTTGAAAGATATATAATTATCCTGTAATTTTGATAGTCAGGCTATAAATTATTTATTTTTTATTATAATATATTTGTTATATTATTTTTATAATTATAATGAAAATTAACATTGTTACTGGATCATCATTAGATTAGTATAAAAATAATTACTATAGTAATTATATCAATATAAAATATTTTTATTATAGTAATTATATACTACAATAATTATGATTATGTATTTACAGCATGAACTGTATTAACTAACAATTATTATGTACGCATTATAATACCTAACAATTATTATGTATATAGTAACCATTAACATTATATATAGATTATAATTAAAATTATTATGATACAATAGTACTAATAATTAGTTAGTTAACTAAGGAGAAGAGCAGGGTTCGAGTGATGAGCATATTCTCCAAAAAGATTTTTCAATTACAAAGACTCTTATAATTACATCTACAATTACAATTTCAGCCAATTGCAACTGCAACTTATCAAGTGCAGGCAAACAAACAACCCCTAATTGATTCTTTCATTTCTAAACATTCTTGGTTGATTAATCAGAAGAGAAGAGAAAGAACACTAAATAAAACATTAGCAATGAATTCCATGGTTTTCATGCACCAACAATGATACTTTGAGTCCTAGCATATCATGGCATAAGATACTTTACCTTTTAGGCCTACAGCAAGTATGCACAAACTCCAAGTGAATGCCACACCAAGGCTGAGCCATGTTACACGAGCCCCAGCAGAGCTTATGCGAGGAACCCACATATTGTGATATCGACCATCATGGAACAAACATGTCTTAAAAACAGCCAAGCTGCACCCATCTGCATGGCTATCATATCAGCAGCAACTTTTGCATTTCCAATTCCATCATCTATAATGAGTCCTATATGTTCATACATAATTCGACAAGAAAGCATGACTGCATGATTTATCAATATAGCAAGAGATATTAAACAATGAAAATCATTTTCGACAGTTTTCCTCAAAAAGTATGATAGTATATCTCTGGTGCCTGCAAACTGAACCAGTTCATAATGGAGAATATTGGAGCTTAAACTTAAGCCTGAAAAATTAGATCCTACTCTGATTTCTAGTTTCGCTTGATAAACAAATATGGCTCTGGCTTCCTCCATCAACTAGAGTAGCAGACAAGAAGATCTGTAACGTTCACCAAGTTTAGATAATGCTTGGTTCTGGTATGGACAAAGATGAAAGAAGAAACACAGTTTCGGCAGAACATATAAAAACAGAGACTCTCACAAAATAGTCGATAGACCTTCCTTCTTTGGGACCTTGTTTCCTGGAAATGAGTTGCGAGAAATGTCAACCAGTGCTTTAAAGCTATATGGCTCGTGCATTGACAGCTCTGATAGCACTTTTCTGTTCAGCTGGATGTTCTCCTTCATCAATCCATGCATAAAATTACCGTAATTCACCTAGCAAAACCACAACAAAGATGATATTTCAGACACCTCCTTGGATTTCTATGATAGAAACCATGCAAAATTGTGGCACTAATTCATATATTTGATAAAAATCGCAATAGATTCTTCTTTGTGAAGAATTTTCTTTCTTCTGCTTCGGCTTGTTTAGTTTGTCTCTTCATATCTATGGCTAAATGGTTGGTACCAGGTCCTCATTTCTTAGCTATATTTTCTTCTAAAATATGAGGAATACAGGAAGCATAGTAAAAGGAAAACATTGCTTCAAAAACATATTCAGCAAATGTTTAATCAATCAAGTAATCAACTGTGCAAAGACTGCAGCAAAATGAGACTCCTTGTTGGCATGGACATCAGAAGGCAACATATTAGTCAACCTCCTTTGTCCAAGAAATTTCTGTTTGGAGACACCTTAATAGGAAGTCATTGGACATGTAGGTGCCCTTGATAATTACTTGAAGCTTGAAGACATGATTGCTCCTGTGGACGTTAAGGATGAGGTACCTAAGAGCCTTATGAGTTGGCAATATACAAAAAGATTGGATTTCTACATCAGTAGTAATACGAATATGAAGACCTCCATATTGTGAAGACGCCAATGATGATAACGAGGTTTCATCATTCGATCATCTAATCCTTCCCAAATGAAGATAAAAGAAGTGCTTATCATTTTGGGGGATCTGATATATGCTCAGAAAAACAATAATTGACTTAAAAAGAATGCGGAGGGTAATTTTTATACACCAGCAACAAGGTTATGCAACACATGCACAGTAAAGGAGAGTATCATGTGAAAGACAGTGAGCTTAATGATAATATTTGTCCAAAGAAAAACATTCAGACTCCATTTTGAAATATAATATTTCTTTATTCATTTTATGCAAGATTCAGTTCTATTTATTGTTGATACTTGGATGATTTCTGGAAGTCTTACTTGTACTAGGAGTTCTTTAAATGGATAGATGCAAATTAAAATCCATAGGTGGGTCCAGATCCTATAGCTTCTTCCAAAAGATTTTGGAAGTTTTAAAATTACACATTTATTTCAAGTATGGAAGTACTCATTTTAAAGTTTATCTTCTCCCCCAACAAGTTTTGTTTCATATTTTATTGCTCCTTGGATTGTCACAGTCCTCAGAATATGCCAAATTTGATAAATGAGTTGTTCAGGAAATAATTCTTTCCTTATTGTTTCCATTTTTTCAATTATTTGAGAAGGAGGATGTCAATAATTTTATTAAAATATTTAAGACTAATATAGAGTAAATTAGCAGCTTAAAATGTACAGCTAGACTACTAGCAAGGGATGAATTATGAAGTCTGCAATTATCAGATTCCTGTAGTAGCTACTCATAATATTTAGTATAATTAGATCTTCCCTAGGCTAAGTTTTCATTCTCATGTTTCCTCACACTACTTGATGTGTATCTAAATGTCTCATGCTGCATCACCAATGATATTTTGTGGACTATGTAACAGCATTCTGATTGCAGCTCTTTATGAGTTTGCAGCATCAATCATAATCAGTAAATTAGTTTCTGTGTACCCACAAGATAACCATAATTCCATGACATTGATGCAGTCAGCTCCTTGATAAAAATACCGATCTAAGCACTACACAATTAGCTTGATGCGTGAAAGACAAGGCAGCTTCAAATATTAGTTTAGCAGCTTAGCCCTGACCTGAAGAAGCCAAGCAGCCAGCCTCATAAATCATGATACTAAATCAACAGAAGTTTCATTATGAATTTTTGCAGGCAACAATTTCTTCAGAGACAACTGAATAAGACAGCAACTTACATTACTCAGTCGCTTATATTTACTTTCACCAAAAGAAAAAGAAAAGTTGAAATTTAGCATGCTATTCTGTACGGAAGCCAAAGGCACAATGAATCATTTATAGATCAGAATGGCAGGATTCATGATATACTACTGATGCAATAAAAAGGCAGCATAATGAAGAATCCACCACAGCAAAGGTGCTTTGATTGAGGAATTTAAGCATCTGATAATACAGTCTAAACTGCCATTAGAAATGACCATGCTGCAGGATTTACACAGTCAACAGTATAAGAAAATCATAACTGAGGAATTTAATGGATAGACACCAATGAAGCACTAATTTCAATTCATTTTAATTATGGGTCATAACCTCTGTATGACATGTTTATGAGATCCAGCACTCTTCTGTCTCAATCTTATGAGCATGTCCTAGACCTTGTCCCTACGAAGACCTTTTTTGGTCCTTGTTGCACATGCTCATATCTCAATAAGATATCCATAATTAACCTCTCTCCAGTATGATAGTTAAACTTCCTTGAATATACTCATGTCTAGAAAGCTACTTCTAATATTATTTCATGTCTCCACCAAACATTTATAATAATGTGATGTTTATGTTATCAGTCTAGATTTTCTTCAAATCATTGTCTACTCTATCCTAAAAAGTGGTTTATGTGGAGACAATGACAAATGTAGCCCCATGTACTATAGCTATTTTTCAATCTTCTTACTCAATTTAGAAGAATCTTATATGCATCTTATTGAAGATTATACAACACTGCAAAAGCACATCAATTTTTGACTGGAGAGAGCACATTCCAAACCCATTCTGACTAGATTAGATGCTTTCATATCTCCTAATACTTCAATAAAGAAGCTCACCAAAAGTCATGAATTAGAATTCTAGGATGACCCTTAGCCATCAATATTGGAATGAACGGCCACTTTCAGTTGTACTTCTACTGAACTTGCTTACATATATGACCAAAACAATTCTTGTCTCCGAAAATATTTGATTGGTAATTCCTATTAACACCCATTGCCCATGTCCTTGCTGGCATCGATTAAACACATTTAGCAAAAACAAATAAAAAAAAACATCTATGTCACATTTTACATAACAATGACCATTTAGGTGTTTCCTGCATTTTCGACTCAACTAGTTAAATGCCAAATAAACAAATTACCTCTAAATCATTTGTCCCTGGTCTGTTGCTCCATGTTAAGATATAATCCTCCCTTATTGGAGAGAGTTGACTTGATCTCACTTTGAGCAAGTGGGGCAACGTTGGAATAATAAATAGGCAACGTAAGCTCTCTTAAGTAGACCACACTTTTTAATAGATATTCTTCCTTTCTCTGTTTCTCCTCTCCCTCCTTTATGTTATGTATGCATAGAAATTCCATTAAATAGTTGCATTGACTTTGCTTCATTGTTTTTTTGACTAAGAGACTTTTCTTCGTT